>NW_010514227.1:50413-50702 GCF_000687285.1 Phaethon lepturus
GGGACGACGCCGCCCCACACCGCCTCAGAAAACTGAACAGAAATGTTCTGCAGATTCCCTAGTGTCACCCCTCGCTTCCCCCGAACAACAAGCAGCTCCTCGAGACACAAGATTACAGCAAAAACCCCAAGTGAAAACTGTCACGTTGTGTACTTGCAATCGCTGGCAAGGAGGGGTGTTTGGTACAAGGAGGCTGAAGCGGAGCTTTTTCCGCAGACCTCCCGCCTTCAAGAAAAGGGGGAGGGGGGGTGAGTTAGCCTGCCCGCCCGCCTCAGCGCTCTCCCGCTCA
>NW_010514228.1:0-237 GCF_000687285.1 Phaethon lepturus
TGCCTCTTCCAGCTCAGGATTCGGCTCCGCTGGACCATACGGGTCCCCGGGCAGAGCTGCTCAGGGAAAGGAGCTGGGGAAAGCAGGGCCGGGCACAAGGGGCCTCTCACTCCCTCTGTGACTGCAGGTTCTGCTTTCTTGTCCGGCCACGGATCAAGACGATGAGGTACATCGCTGGTGAGTGCGAGAGGCTGAGGGGCAGTTGTCAGTCACCTGGTGTCAGTGGGCGGTGCCACC
>NW_010514228.1:261-2625 GCF_000687285.1 Phaethon lepturus
ACTGCTTCATGGGGGGGTGTCCTGTGCTGCATGGGCTGAGGGCTGGTGCTCTGGGCTACCGGTGACTGGTGAGCTTGGGAAGGGCTTTTGGCAAGTCCACAGCCTTGACAGATGGGCCCCGCGTCTGGGGTTTTGCTTTCTGCCCAAGGTGTTTGAGGTCCTGTGAGATGTGGGACCCAGGACCTCATCAGATAACAGGAGTTGTGCCACTTCAGGAATTGGGCAGCCTTTGCAGAATCCACATGTTTTTTGTCCGCAGGTATTGTCAATGCTGACAAGATGTCAGGGAGAAACAGGAAGTACAAGATCATCTTCAGCCCCCAAAAGGTCAGTCTGACCGCACTCTGCTGGCAGTTACCTGCCGGTTACCACTGTTTAGTGTCTGCCCGGCCTTCGTGCCTTCCTACAGACACCGGAAGAACTTCATTTCTAAGCCAGAAATGTTTAATTAAAACCAAGTGTTGTGATGTCTGGGAATGAGCTTGTCCCATCCACTGCCAGGTCTCTAGCTGCATGCTCGGAACGTGGCTGGGCTCTGAGGGTCTTTCCTTCTCTTCCAGTTTTATGCTTGCGAGATGGTGCTGGAGGAAGAGGGAGTCTTTGGTGGTAAGTGGGGCTGTGGTGCCTGCCCCTTCCCCTCCTCGAGTGCTGGCTCGTGGTAGCTCTGTTGCCACAGAATCCCAGTTGAATCCTAGTACTAGGATCCCTGTGCTGGCAGGGACAGGAGTGTGGGCAGGAACTGCAGGTTCCCTTGAGCCTGACTGCCTGCCTGCAGGCAGGCAAGTGCACGCTGCAGCATTGACAGCTCTCTTCTGTCTTCTGGGAAGAGAGATGGTCCTGCCGTGAATCCCTGTGGAAAAGCCCCATCTCTCTGCTCCCCATGCTTCTCTTTGCAGGGCTGTCATGATTCTTGGGGCTATTTCTGCTGAGGGCTGGGTAACTGTCACCTTTCCCTGTCCCAAATTCAGATGTTACCTGTGATGAATGGTCCTTCTACCTGCTCCCCCTGGACGAAGACATCATCAGTATGGAGCTGCCAGAGTTCTTTCGTGACTACTTCTTGGTCAGTGGGATGATGCTTCAGGGACACTGCCCTGCGGGGTGGCAGCCTTTCCCTCTCTTGTCTCTTGAGCTCAGGACAGAAGAGCTAAGTTTAGAGAGCTGATGCATGATGTCCTGCTCAGTCCCCTCAGCCCTCACCACAGGCCCTTGTCTGCTGTCCTGGGGTGGCTTTTACTGGAGGTGGCTGCTCTGACAGGCTGTGATGCCTCTCCTCCCCCACACACAGCCCCCTGGTGCTGGCCCCTCCTGTGCTCTCTCCCAAGCAGCTTTGGGGCATCCCAGCATGTTCCTGTGTATGTTCCTCCTGGAAGAGCCAAGCCCAGGGCTTGCTCCATCCCCAGTCCATCTCCAGCCAAGTCCCCCGGCATGGCAGTCGTTTCCCAGCCAGCCTGCCCAGACTTGCACCCCAACGTTTTGTCGTCCCTGCAGGAGGGAGATCACCGCTGGATCAATTCTGTCGCTCGAGCCCTGCAGTTACTGAACTCCCTGTACGGACCTTTCGGCAAGGCCTATGGGATTGGCAGGTGTGCCAAGGTACAGCCCACACTGCCTGGCAGTCCCCCGGCATGGCAGTCGTTTCCCAGCCAGCCTGCCCAGACTTGCACCCCAACGTTTTGTCGTCCCTGCAGGAGGGAGATCACCGCTGGATCAATTCTGTCGCTCGAGCCCTGCAGTTACTGAACTCCCTGTACGGACCTTTCGGCAAGGCCTATGGGATTGGCAGGTGTGCCAAGGTACAGCCCACACTGCCTGGCTCGTAAGGTGTACGGCTCACCGGGAATCCAACCCCATCACATCACTGTAGAGGTGGCACACATGGCTGCCTCTTCCCAGGCAGTTCTGGGGGTGTCCTTGCTGTCCTGCGGCTCCCAGCCAGCGCTGTGTGTGCCAAGGTTGGGCAGGGGAAGTCACAGCAGTGTCTGCTGCTTGTTGGGGCATTGCGGAGCACCCCGTGCCCTGGAGGGGGAAGCTCTTGTGCACAGCCTTAGTCGGTGAGCCCCAGGCCCGCTGCAGCCGGTTATCCCTGTGGGATGCCTTGGCCTGTGTCCTGTCTGGCAGCACGGCAGCATGTGAGGGGCTGGGGGCGGCCTCAGTGTACCGGCATGCTCTGCCTGTCACAGATGAGCTATGAGCTGTGGCGGGACCTGGAGGAGGAGAGCGAGGGTGACGGACAGAGCAGAAAGCCTGAGATTGGCAATGTCTTTCTTATGGACAGAGGTAGGCTGGAGCGAGGGGGCAGCAGGTGAGGGCTGGCCGAGGAGGGGCAGCTTGGCTGGGGAAGCATATCCCGGGGAACGGGCA
>NW_010514228.1:2696-5009 GCF_000687285.1 Phaethon lepturus
AAGGGGAGGCACAAGGAGCCAGAGAGCAGCCTGGCCACCGGCTCTTGTTGCAGACACAGACTACGTGACGGCACTGTGCTCCCAGGTGGTGTACGAGGGGCTGGTGGACGACACCTTCCGCATCAAGTGTGGTAGGTTGCTGGGGCAGGTGAAGGGGTGGTGTGGGGCTCCGCACCCACATGGGGAGAGTCTCCAGGGTTTGTGCCTGCGTACTGCAACCGAGGCTGTTCCCCACAGGGACAGTCCTGGTCTGGGATGCAGCTGCAATTGTCCATGAGGACAGCCTTGGTCTGACTGAGCATCTGGGTGCACATCGCCTGTCTCTGCTGCCTTTTGCAGCAGGGCTGACACATGCAGAGATGTCACTATTGCTGGGGCAAAGCAGCTCTTCATCCTTCTCTGTAGGGAGCGTGGATTTTGGGCCAGACGTCACCTCTTCTGACAAGAGTATTAAGGTGCTGCTCAATGCCCAGGACAAAGTGAGTCCTCGCGTGCCTCGGGGGAAGCAGGTCTGCCTGTGCTCCATGCCCAGGTGGCACCGGGAGGAGGCTGAGCAGGGCATTTCCTGAGCAGGGGATGGCCGAGTGCTGCTGGGCCTCAAAGCGCATGTTGGCATGGGTCGGGGTACAGAGGCCAGAGAAACATGGTCTGCATGCGCAGCTTGGCTCCTGCAGTTGGCAGAGTCCTGTGTGCAGGGGCATGTGCTGGCCAGTTGGAATTTTGGGGCACTGATCTCCATGGCACTTTGTCTTGCTGCTGTTCAGGCCACTGGCAAGCATCAGCTCTGGGGGCTGTGGCTGGCCAGGCCCCATGCTGGCACAGAGGAGTGTGAGGCCTGGCGCCGACTGCTGTGGTGCTCTCTGCAGGTCTTCAGCCAGATTCGGAATGAGCACTTCTCCAGCGTGTTCGGCTTCCTGAGCCAGAAGTCACGTAACCTGCAGGCACAGTATGACGTGAGTATCACCCTGGTGTGTGGGACAGCAGCGGTGCCGCCCCTGCGCAGCTGGGTCACCTCCCTGTATACTTTCTTCTGCAGCGGCGCCGCAGCATGGACATCAAGCAGATGAAGAACTTTGTCTCCCAGGAACTGAAGGGACTAAAGCAAGAGCATCGCCTGCTGAGCCTGCGTAGGAGCCAGGGCTGGGACAGCACCGAGGGAGAGGCCCTCAGCCGCTGCAGCGGGTGCCTGGGCTCCCAGGGAGAGCAGGGGAGGTTGAAGGGCCCTGCTAGTCCCCAGGAGGGGCAGATGATCTGAGCAGTGGGCAGGGTAGCAGAGGCTGTTAGTTTGTGCAAGGGTCTGTAGTGGGGCTGGCGGACGAGCTATATGTGGAGCCTGCTACTCCTCCAAAGTGGCTGTTTTTCTTGGCTGTGCAGATATTGGTGCCTGCGAGTCCATCATGAAAAAGAAAACCAAGCAGGACTTCCAGGAGATGATCAAGGCTGAACATTGTGAGTGCTGTTCTCTGTCCCACATCTCTTGCTACCCCTGTCCCAATCCTTACTCCCCCACCCTCTGCTCCGACCCACTTGCCCCAGGCCTGGGCAGCCTCACACCTGGTGCCCCCTGCATGACCACAGTCCTTCCAGACTATGTATTGGGGTGGGTCTTGAGATCCTAAATAGGGTCAAGTTGCATCTTCAGAGGGCTGGCTGTGGTGGGGAAGGAGGCTCAGCATTGCAGGCTTGCCCCGTTCTCTGGGGCTCAGGAAGGGAGGGTGAGCCCAGACTCCAGCTCGGTTAGCTGGTGAGAGCCCTGGGGGTGGGCAAAGTGATACTGCCTCTTGCCCCGCCATAGCTCTGCTGGAGGGCTTCGACATCCGTGAGAGCACCAGCTTTATAGAGGAGCACATTGACCGGCAGGTAAGACCCGTGCCAAACCGGAGCGATGAGCTGCTCCAGCTGCCCTGCACTGCTGCAGGGATGCGGGGGCTGCAGGTGGCTCACCGCCTGCTCCCATGCAGGTGTCCTCCATCGAGAGCCTGCGCCTGATGTGCCTCCTGTCCATCACGGAGAACGGTGAGGTGTCTGGCTGTGCTGGGCAGGAAGGAGTGGCAGTGGGGCTCTCCAGCCTTGGCGCAGAGCTCACCCTGCTGCTCCCACAGGTCTCATCCCCAAAGACTACCGCTCCCTGAAAACGCAGTACTTGCAGGTGAGTCTATAACGGGGGACCACAGCAGAGCAAGCATTGCATCTGGCTGGGCTTCCCCTCTCTGCCTGCTGCTCACCACGAGGCGCTGGGCAGCAGTACTCGACAGGGATGCTCGGGCTGGCTCCGCTGGACAGCCCCTGCCTCCACAGGCTCTGCACGAGCCC
>NW_010514228.1:5032-5894 GCF_000687285.1 Phaethon lepturus
CGACCCCTGGTCTCTCCCTGCCCCTGCCTTTTGCCTGTAGGGTTGCTCTAAGCAGCCTGTACCCTCCCCATGGCGGTGGCACCCTGCCACCTTCCCATGCTCACAGGTGGGGCTCCGCACTGATCCAGCTGCCCTGTTCCCCAGAGCTATGGGCCTGAGCATTTGCTGACCTTCCACAACCTCAAGCGCATCGGGCTGCTGACTGAGCAGTCGGCTGGAGAGACCCTGACTGCTGTGGAGAGCAAAGTCAGCAAGCTGGTGACGGACCGTGCTGCCGGTGAGAGCCAGCCCTGCGAGTCCCCTGGGTGCTTGGGCTGTGGGGAGCCCTGCAGCAGAGACCTGCCCCGTCAGGAGCTGCTGCTTCAGAGCTGTCTGGAAGCACATGGCAAATGTGCTCTGTGCCTGCAGCATCCATGTCCCCAGAGATGGTGCTGCAAACAGGGCAGTGGGCTCTGCCCATGGGGGCAGCAAGGCTGGCAGGCACCGCTGCCGGTTCTCTTCTGGAAGCAGGAGCTCTGCGCATCCCTCTGCCTAGTCTGTGGCTGTGATTAATGCAGAGGCTCTGAGCAGTTTCTCATTGTCTTCTTTTCCAGGAAAGATCACAGATGCATTTAATTCTTTGGCCAGGAAGAGCAATTTTCGAGCCATAAGCAAGAAGCTGGGGTTGGTATGTCCTTGTGGGGTTGCTGGCCTGCTGCTCTGCCCATGTGCCCACTGGTGCTAGAACTCTCGTCACTTTGTGCCTGGGTCTGCAGGCTCAGCAATCCCAGAGACACGCGCTGCTCGGGGCCAGAGCTGCTGCCGCCACTCCAGGCAGCGGAGAGTCTTCTCCCCCGGACCGCGGCCCACTCAGGGGCTCCGG
>NW_010514228.1:5972-6434 GCF_000687285.1 Phaethon lepturus
TGCTGGCTGTGTGCAGCTGCCTGGTGCTGGGGGGCAGCTCTGTGGCCTCGGTCCAGGGGAGAGGAGACATTTCCATCCCTGGCACTCCCAGCCGTGTGTTTACTGGCCCTGGGGCAGTGGGACAGGAGGAGGGGGAGAGGCTTACTCTGCGTATCTGTCTTTTCTCCTCTGCCCACACCTCCACAGGGGTCGGTGAAGCCCTGAGCAGGCTGGTCTGTACCCTGAGTATTGCATGTCTCTGCAGATCCCCCGGGTGGATGGAGAGTATGACCTGAAAATGCCTCGGGACATGGCTTACGTGTTCAGTGGGGCCTATGTCCCCCTGAGCTGCAAGATCATTGAGCAGGTGAGGCTGCCTGCTGCTGGGGAGCACCACACATGTGCCCCTGAACCCCAGCCGCCTTCCAGGGTGTCCATCGGGGCTCCTTCCACCTGAGGCTGGGGCTGGCAGTGTTTGTCTGC
>NW_010514228.1:6518-6757 GCF_000687285.1 Phaethon lepturus
GTTTGGTGCCTCGGGGCGCTGCCCGCTGCACTGTGCCCAGCACCTGTGGCCCAGCCTTGCTGGGCCTAAGCCTGCCCCTCACCCCATCCCTCAGGTGCTAGAGCGCCGGAGCTGGCTGGGCCTGGAGGAGGTCGTGCGGCTGCTCAACGGCAACGAGTTTTCTGTTTCAGGTACCGCCAGCAGTGCTGGGCTGGGGGTGGGTGGGCCTGGGGCTGGTGGGTCTGACAGCGCTCTTGCCC
>NW_010514229.1:0-876 GCF_000687285.1 Phaethon lepturus
ATGTGTCCAAACCGTTTTGGCTCTTTCCACAGGAAAAACAAGGCGTTGCTTTGGGCACGTTGGCGCAGCGATCGGGGCCATACGAGTGGGCGGTTGCATACTTCTCTAAGCAGTTAGAAGAAGTAAGCCAAGGTTGGCCCAGTTGTCTGAGAGCCGTAGCAGCCGTCGTGCTCAACATCGAAGAAGCCCGCAAATTGACCATGGGCCAGAAGATAACCGTGTTGGGGCACCGTGTTTCAGCAGTGCTGGAACAGAAGGGAGCACATTGGTTATCACCCTCCCGGTTCCTGAAATATCAGGCCCTCTTAGCCGGACAGGACGATGTCAATACAGTAACATGGTGAATCCAGCATCTTTTCTCAGTAGGGAAGTCACCGAGCCAGTAGTCCGCGATTGCCTGGAGGCAATGTGAGCGGTTTACTCCAGTTGACCTGACTTGAAGGAAGAACCGCTGGAGGATGCCGAAGATAATCTGTTCCCCAATGGAAGCAGTTTTGTGAGGCAAGGACTTCGGTTACGCGGTGACCACCACTCGTAAGGTAATTGAAGCTAATCCTTTACCTGCAGGAACATCGGCTCAGAAGGCGAAGATTATTGCCTTAATTCGAGCACTGGCAATTTCAAAGGGAAAAAGGGTCAACATATGGACAGACTCCAAATATGCCTTTGGAGTGGTACATGCTCATGGAGCTATTTGGGAGGAAAGAGGGCTGCTGACTGCCCAAGGAAATGCTAAAGAGATCTTACAGCTGCTGAATGCCGTGCAGCTACCGAAGAAGGTTGCGATTATGCGTCGTAGGGGACACCAAAAGGGCATCACTGATCCAGAGGCTGGAAACAAATTGGCGGATTATGAGGCTGAGCTGGTGGCGGAAC
>NW_010514229.1:920-4458 GCF_000687285.1 Phaethon lepturus
TCAGTATAATAGAGAATGAAAAATTAGAATATTCTAAAGAAGATAAAGTTATAATCAATGATCTAGAGGGAAAGAAAGATCAACAAACTGGAATATATTCGACATCAGATGGTAAAATAATAGTGCCCTTTAATATTTTGTGGACACTCCTAAGGGAAGAACGTAGTAAAACTCATTGGTGAGCAGATGCATTATATAAATATTTGAATCAAAAAATAGTGAGCCAAAATTTATATACTGCAGTGAAGCAAGTCACCCAGAGGTGTGAAACATGTTTGAAAAACAATCCGAACACTGTGCGTAAGATACACATTGGGACTATTGGAAAGGGAAATGTGCCCGGATGACAGTGGCAAATAGATTTTTCTGAACTCCCAAGAGCGGGGTTTTGGTATTTGTTTGTATTAACAGATACCTTTTCGGGCTGGCCAGAAGCTTTCCCTTGTAGGACTAATAAGGCTAGGGTAGTGACACGAGTACTTTTAAATTAAATTATTCCTAGGTTCGGGGTACCAGCTGTGATGTCCTCAGATAGGGGTACTCATTTTTGTGCACAAGCAGTACAACAGGTTAGTAAAATTCTAGGAATAAACTGGCAACTACACCCCATATTGACCACAGGCAAGTGGACGGGTTGAGAAAACGAATCATCTAATTAAACGGCAACTAGCTAAAATTAGCCAGGAGGCAAATTTGTATCGGTACCAGGCGCTTCCGTTAGCCTTATTACGAATTAAAATAAAACCAAGAACAAAAGAGAATCTAAGTCCGTTTGAAATTCTGTTTGGAAGACCGTATCAATCCCAATACCAAGGGGAAGATCTCACTCAGGTAGGTGAAAATCATTTACAGAGGTATGTAATAATGTTAGGAAAGCAACTGAGTGAGATAAACAAGTTGGTACTAGGAACTAGGTCAAGAGGATTAGGTTATCCTATTCATCCTTTCAAGCCAGGGGACTGGATTTATGTTAAGGCTTTTACAGGTGAACCCTTGGAAGAAAAGTGGAGTGGACCTTTCCAAGTATTGCTAACCACCTTCACGGCTATCAAGATTAAAGAGCAATCAGCATGGATTCGCTATTCAAGAGTTAAGAAGGCCTCCCCTCCATGGGTGATAGAACAACAGGATACGCTGAGGTTAAAGATAAAACGGCAAAATGTATAAAATTGCTGTGTTTATCATCCATTTGATAACTATGAGTCCAACCTGTGAAATGATTTACTGGGATCAGAATGTACATTTGATGTTGTCCCAGAATGTTACTCGAATTCTAAACAAAAGTGATTGTTGGATATGTACTCAGATGCCTAAAGATTCTAGCCAGGCATTATCTCTAGTAGGAGTTCCGGTTACATTTAACACCTCTCTATTTGATAACCCCCATTACGGAGTAGGCCACGCGAGCAATACCTGGTGGCCAGACCTTTTTAAGAAACAGGAACAAATTGAATTACCGGTCTCTATCATAAATCCTGGTTCCAATTCTTTTGTTTGTATGTATGGTTCGGGTAATGATTCCATCGCCTCACGCAGTTTAAAATCGGGAGACGACGGATGTGGTAATTATACACATAACCAAACTGCTAGGTTTATAGGCTGCTTTTCTGGTTGTAATAGGACGGCATCATACTGGAGACCAACGACAACCCATATATCCAATTTTTCCGGACTGCCGGTCCCTGAAGGAACAGGATGGTTTTGGCTATGTAACGACACAGCTAGAAAAATTCTACCCCCAGATTGGCAGGGAGCATGTACGTTAGGGGCCTTGGTTCCTAATATGACTATAATAGATAAATTACATCAGCAAAAAGGATGGATCAGAACTTTTCTAAGGCGAACGATCAGGACTCACAATGCAATTGCAGACAGGCCCACAAAATATCATAGTTTCGTAAGATGGTTCCTCCCGTGGCTTGGTGTGAGCGAGTTGGAAAAAACTTTAGTGAACATTTCAGCAGTAATAGAAATAATAGAGAATAGGACAGTAGATGCAATACAAGCCCTACAGAAGGAGGTTTCTAGCCTATCGCAGATGGTACATCAAAACCGAATGACATTGGATTTACTGTTGGCTTCACAAGGAGGTGTTTGTACCATCATAAACACTAGTTGTTGCATGTATGTGGATCAAAGTGGTAGAATATTTACTGATTTGGAAGAAATTTGGAAAAAGACTAAGGTGTTACATGGAGTGACTTTAGACGACACCTCTTGAGAGTTACTTTAGACGACACCTCCTAACAATTTGAAGAAGTTTGGAACAAATTAACCTCTTGGTTACCAAATTTTAAATGGATTAAAGAGCTGTTTATACTCATATTAGTTGGTAGCCTATTCATTTTGTGTACTTGTATAATTCGGTGTTCAATATAGTGTTGTCAGAAGAATGTTGATGATTACGCTACCTGGAGAAAGAATAAAATCAAACATGAAGTTGCAACAGAGAAGTATCTTAATCGAAGGACAGATGATAATGGTATATTATGAGGGATTGTGAAAGAATTCGATCTGGGACAATTATAAGAAGGTTTTAGCATGGGTAATTAATCTAATGTAAGTTTTGTAAAATTCCTTTTGTAATTGTATGTGAGGATTGTGTAAGATAAACGTACCGTGGAGAACTTCCTATATCTTGCGGTTAATCTTAACCAAGCAACTGGCAAGAACCAGTACAAAGTTAAAACACAAGTAGAAACGGAGAAAACAGGCGGAGAGAACCAATAGGAGAAGAGTTAAGAGCAAGGACTGAGAGATTAATGAGTACAGAGAAGATATCTTAACCTTGAGAACAGAAACATCCGAGCAGGAGTGCCCAAACAAGGATGATAAGAAGGAACCGCTTGGCTGAACAGCAGAAGGGGCAAACATCCAAGGAGAAGAAACTATCCTCAGGAGACCCGTGACCATAAGAGGGAAAAAGGAGTAGGGGGCTAACACCCCAAATGACCACCAACGACCACCCGAGACCCCCGCACATGCATAGTGTAGTTTTGCAACGCCAGCATTATGTAAATGTAATAGACAGGCAGGGAGGTGGAGATTTCTTGGAAATATCATGAATATGCTAACAATTGCAATGAATATGAATGTATGTACTCTATATAATTCAGACGCCGATAACACGAGACACGCATGTTAGGAGGAGATATCCCCCGTGCGTCCGGCGCTGTAATAAAGATGTCTGCTTAATAACACTTTGATGTTATTAAGTTTGAATTTCTTTGAATTTCTTTGAATCATTCCTTATTCCTTATGTCCATGGGTTAGAGCTCAGTTCCATTAGTGATTACCAGCTTATGTGGTTCTTTCACTGTCACAGAATTCATGAGTATACACACTTTTCTTCTTAAAATGATGGCTTTATAATCTTTCTTTCATTACTTTCTAGCAAATTCATCAAGATCTGATTCTGTTAAAAGATTATGAGTTTTAAAATGCCTGTTTACACCCTATCACTTGGGAATAGAAAGGAAGAAGTTACAGGTGAGAAGTTGTCGTGGTTTAGCCCCAGCTGGCAACTAAGCACCACGCA
>NW_010514229.1:4483-11134 GCF_000687285.1 Phaethon lepturus
TCGGAAGAGTAAAAGTGAGGAAATTCATGGTTTGAGATAAAGACAGTTTAATAGGTAAAGCAAAAGCCACGTATGCAAGCAGAGCAAAGCAAGGAATTCATTCACTACTCCCCATGGGCAGGCAGGTGTTCAGCCATCTCCAGGGAAGCAGGGCTCCATCACGCATAATGGTTTCTTGGGAAGACAGACACCATCGCTCCGAATGTCCCTCCACCCCTTCCTTCTTCTCTGCCCCAGCTTTATATACTGAGCATGATGTCGTATGGTATGGAATATCTCTTTGGCCAGCCTGGGTCAGCTGTCCCAGCTGTGTCCCCTCCCAGCTTCCCATGCACCCCCAGCCTTCTTGCTAGCAGGCCAGCACGAGAAGCTGGACTGTCCTTGACTACTTAGCAACAACTGAAAACATCAGCATGTTATCAACATTTTCTCTTCCCAAATCCAAAACATAGCCTCACACTAGCTTCTGTGAAGAAAATTAACTCTATCCCAGCTGAAACCAGGACAGAAGTAAAAAGATGGGGTTTTTTCCTTTATAAATCAGATCTGCATGTATTGTGAAAAATTGCGTAATTCCTTCTACAGTCAACAGTTACACATATTTCATTTGCTTAACTAAAGATTGTATGCACACACATCTGCTGTTCCTTTCATTGATCCAGTGTTGTTGTTTGTTTGAAGAAAGAGCAACCACAAGGGGAAGTTGAAGTGAAATGATCTTTTGGCTTCATCAAGACTGGAAAGTAAATAATGAAAATATATTTGTGCCAAAACAAAACAAATGTTTTTTAATCAGGCTGCTAGTTGACACTGAAATATTCACAGTAAATTCAGAAGGAATAGAGTTGGAACCTTTATATTTATTGTGTTCTCATTATACTGTGCTTCTGTACAGAAATGTGCAGTTATATTGTAAATAATGGAGAATTGCACTTGTTTACACTGAAGTGTAACTAAGATATAGTTGTAATTCTGTACAAGTGCATCTTGGTATCTGTGTGGGTCCTTGCTGAAGGCAGTGGGAGGCTGGGAAAGTACTACATATACAAATCGCTTTGATGAATCTATTGGCATGGGAACCAAAAACAGGGTATTCTAGATTTGAGCAAACACATTTGAATAATGCAACCATCCAGTGCAAGGTTACTGTGCACCTTATGTGCTGCTTCCAGTTCGGATCAGAAGCTGAAAAGACAAAATATTCTGCACTGAGTTTCCCAATAGAGTGCAAACAGAAAGTTCAGAAAATAACCCAAGTACTTCTTGCATGCGACGACTCTGTCCAACAGACACTTTGCACTTTGAGGGGGAAGGGTGGAGTGAACTTAATCTAACTTCAGAATCTTTTCAAGTTCCCATTTCACGAATTACAACCTATTGTGTGTGCTAATGGAATAGGTAACTGCTGGTGCTTCTGGAAAGGGAAATTTAGAAACTGTGGGGATTACACTATGAGCAGGGCCACAAATACAGGATTCTTTCTTTTTCTCAGTTCCCCATCTGTCTACCTGGCCAGTCAGGTTGCGCATTAGAATCCACAATATGGCTTCTATTATAACATAAGCTCAT
Source organism: Phaethon lepturus (assembly GCF_000687285.1). Lineage (NCBI taxonomy): Eukaryota > Metazoa > Chordata > Aves > Phaethontiformes > Phaethontidae > Phaethon > Phaethon lepturus. Next base: position 6,053 of record NW_010514229.1, read on the forward strand.
TAAAGCAGGAATTTCAGACATACATTAAAGAGAAGCAGAAAGATTTCTTACTCTCTTCTGATTCTTAGTGTTACCTTTACCACTTACTACTCCCTGTAAGTAAATGAGAGGCTACATTGCTGATTGTAAACCCTTCCACATCCCCAGGAGCTATGCTTTTTACTCTTGAAGAGCTTGTAAATCTGCATGACTAAGGCAAGGTTTGTTCATAGTAGTGAATGGTTCAGTGCATTTGAAAGCATGTATTAATGTAATTGATCTTGCTATTGCAAAGATGTAGAAAACTTCTCAGAAACCATATATCATAACAAGAAAGGTTTCTTCAAAGCCATATTTCTAACTTCCAAAAGGTCTACATATTGAATGTCTCTTGTCCAGAACATTCACATTACTGTAGTTTGACACAGTATGTTTTCTTAAATTTCAAATCAAAGAGGTAGCAGAAGAATCAATTTATTCCTATAACTTTCAAAAGAAATGAGCTGCTGAGTTGACTAAGCAGCTGATCAGATTGTCATTTACAGGTTTTGAAGATTTCAGACACTGAGGCAAAGTTATAGTATCTCTGATGGTTTAGATTTTGTTGCAGAAGTTAAAAAAAACAACACATACATTAGTACAAAGTCAAAAGATATCAGAGAGAAATCTTTGTTATTCTCTCTGGCATTGCAATTAGCTTAACTTTCTGGTTAAGTGGGTAAAATCAGTGCTTTGTGAGGTATTGTAGGAGAAATCTTGAATGATTAGTGATACATATACATATATCTGCAGTTTAATTGTGTGTGTGTGACTGTATATGCATCAACCAGTAGTAGATAGCTTAAACCTGATAATCTCCATAGTAAATGTGTACTTCCTCCCTTCCCTACATGAGCAAAAGAGATAACAATATGGTGCTCTGGGGATGTTTCATATATGTCTATCTTGTTTTGGCTGCATTTATTGTAAGTAACTTTGTAGTATAATACAAACAGTTTGGAAAGACTGAATTTCTTGGTGATAATGAAAGACTGGGAAAGTTAACTTTAAGTTGCAGAAGTTACAGGTAAAACTATTCCAACATAACAGGCAATAAATCTAATGTGATACAATCAAACAGAAAGCAAAAGGAGCAGAACCCCAGTTCAGAAGCTCTTGTTAATGAAGTAAAAAAAAAACAAAACTGAACACCCGCTGAACTATACCAAGTGAAGACACAGTTCATTCTTCTACCTGCTTCTAAAATTTTTTCAGACCCTTATTTATTGTGCTTTGTTTGTAGTTATACTTCTTTGTTTCCAAACAAATGATTCAGAGCCCTTCCTAGTGATAACATCCCTGTTTTATACCATTAATCTTATATTTTAACTTCCCCACACAAAACAGATCCCATTTAAGACAAGTTGTGAATCAGATACGCCAGCGTATCTGCTGTAGCTGCACCTCTGCTACCACTGTTGGCTGGGAAAGGAGTCTCTTCTGTTGAGGGCTCCTGAGACCCAAAGGTGTCCCCAGCCCAGGGCAGTAGGAACAACTTACTCCCCATTGCCCCGATCCTTCACTGTGCTGTGTTGTAATTGTACTGAATTCAACTGTATTGAGCTTTTGCTCTCAGTTCATATTAAAGACTGGTCCTGAAAGGTATTGAATAGGGCTGACCAATTGAAACATTTTTGAATGAAGCTGGGTTTTATCCACTTAGAATTGTTCAACTCCCCCCTCCCCCCCAAGAAGTTAAATATCTTTGACAGTATCTGGGTGTATTGATTGTCATTTCATCTTTACATATTTTCATTTTCTATCCACATATGCACATTTTTTTTCAGATACAAAATGGAGAAGAGAAACAAGGACAAAGCGAGGGCAGGGGGAGCAGCAGGGAAGAAAATTTCTGAGAAGGGAAAGAAAAACTGACACACACACCCCAAACCAGAAGAATTTCTGTTTTCAGAACGGAACTTGCAGTTCTCCAAAGAGCTGGCAGGAATAACACTAGTCTGGTACATAATCCAGGTTCCAGTACAGTCTATGCTTCTCACCACAGGACACTCATATTTTTAGGGATACCTTAATTTTAAAGTAGTATGTATTTTCTTATATTTATCAGGTATTAATTTCCCAATACCAGAAATAAACAAAAATTATAGTATGCACAAAAGGAGCTGCATGACCACTCTCTAAAGGCAGTACCTGCACTGAAAATTTTAAAAGATTGTATAACCAAAGCAAGGACATAACAAAATGCTCAGCTACTCTAACCCTACAGGAAGATGTGCTACAATATCTCCACAGCCAATCAGCAGTACTACAAGCCTCAGACCAGGAAACTCTTTAAAGTACAGTATGTGTGAACATTGCAACTGAGACTTTCTCATTGCTGCTCTTTTTCTCTTCTTTATGCTCATAGGATGGCAAGGCAGATGTGAAGTCACTCATGGCAAAATTTAACATGGATAACAGCCCCACAGAGGATGTTTCAGGTAACAGTCAACCCTTCAAAAGTCCCAGGACAATCTATCCATATGGGATTACAGACGAGGAAAGCAGCACTTGAGAAATTTGCAAGTCAAGGAAATGCAATTTCTCCTTCAGGACCCAGTACCTTTAACAAACCTGTTCCTCCTAAGCCTCCTCTGGGGGTCAAGCCTTCAACTGATGATAAGACAGAGAAGGATCCAAAGCCCCCATATTTGAAACCAGTGGGCCCCTGTATTTGAAATCAGTGACACAAAGGTTTGGGGTTCAGCTTCAGGCAACTAACAGAGAAAATGATGGAAAAGCTGGATGCACTAACCCCCCCACCAAAACCAGTGACTTGGTAAAAGAAGAGCCAAAGCCTCTGTATCCAAAACCTGCAGGGAACAAATTCCTTAACTCTGCTCCTCATGAGAAAGAAAAAAAAGCCTCGGAACAAAACCAAATTTGAATTTTGCACCACAGGAGAGTGAGGCAAAACCAGCATTTTCAAAAGTAACTGGAGTTAAGGAAAACTTCATGTCTGCAACACAAGAAAATGAGCCCAAGCCTCCTTTCTCTAAACCACCTCTTGGACAGAAACCTTCTCTAAACCATGAGCTCTCCCACAATGAAAACACTTTTAATAAAAATATTTTTCTGGATAAAGGACTATCAGTCCCTAGACCAAATATACACTCATTTAAAGCAGCAAAGGAAATGGATGAAAATAGTAACTGTGCTGCAGAAGCTGCAGGCAGTCATTTTTCTAATGTGTCTCTGAAGCCTACTGGCCACTGGTCCAGCCCATCTCAAGGCACCTCAAAAAACATGGAGGAAAAGACTGAAGAAAAGGGAGTGAGTGCTGTCAAGAACATCTTTCTCACCAAAATCAGCCATGAAGAATCAGGTTCTTCTCCTAAGTTCTAAAACAAAAACACAGCGCTTGCTTCAGATAGGCCATCAGGTAGATCACAAGACAAAGAGGGTGGGGACAGGAGCTCAGGAACCCCCAAGCGGAAGGCCTTGCCCCCACTGTTCAAGCTGGGCCAGCCCCCGCAGAAACCCAGCAGACCCCACAGCGTGGACCTGGAAAGGTTCCAGAAGAGCAGCCCAAGAGACAGTGAGTCCTCTCTGTTCTTGCTTTCTTGGGTATTTGCTTTTTTACCTATTTAGTACCTGATTCATTTCAGGTGGAATCCCCTCTTCTGTTCAGATATAACATGAGACCTGTGCATCAGACAACCCCTTAAAGCTTTAACCTATGCTTGTGTCTCTTCTGTAAAGGACAGAAATTAAAATTATATTCTTCCTCAGCAATGGAGTGTAGGGTAAATTTCTATATTCAATAACCCATTTCTATATTGGGTTTATTTGTTTTTCAAAACTACTTAGATGTAGCTATAACTTGTATCAGAGGGTTTAAGTATTTTTCTCAACAGACATTTAAGTCCTGACTTCCTATAAATGAGGTGTTGATGTTCTGTGCCCTGTTCTTGAAAGTAACTTCCTGGGCAGAGCTTGAGTGCCACCAAAATTATATACTACAACCTGTAGTAACCACACCTTTTTTTCTTTTTTGCTTTTCACAAGGACTAACCACAATGTGACCTTATAAGTTGCTGTACTCTAACGTTTGAAATTTTAATGTTTAGAAAGTTGAACGCTATGCAAAGTTACAGAATCAATTGTTCCCACATGGAGCTGCATCAATTTTATACCCAGATCTGAATCCAGACTCCAAAAGCACCTCCTTAACTTAGTGTTTTCTGCTAAATGTGCATGATTTCAGTAGTGTAGCAGTTAATAGCACCTGAGGCTCTGGCTCACTATTTCTGTGAAGCAGCAAGCCTCTGAACTTTCTGATGGTTGTAATCCAGGCATGAATATTAAGGCTTGTCACTAGGTTTCTGTAAAACCTGAGATGGTTTTGTGTGTGATGAGAGCTTCTGTAAATACATTTGAAATACCTGTGGGAACACAAATTCCTGTGAAAAAAAAAGAAATCACTGTGACTCTACTCCTGCAAAGAGTTCTGCTTCAACAGGTTCCGTTCACCACATAAAACAAGTTGCAACAACAATATAAGCTGTTTTGGAGGCACTCAAAATATGCCCTTGAAAAATCTCATGTAAAAATGTAGTTTCCTAAAGCTAGACACAGAAATCCACTGTCACCTCCTTGAAGGAGAGATCAGGTTTTCGGAGGTTCTGAACGTCATTAAATCACCTGTATTAAACTTTTGGGTTGAGGTTTTTCCTCCAAAGCTTTTTAGGCACTCTGACAACTTTAAAAAGCTAAAATCAGCCACACTTACCTCCAGTTGGAATGGGTGATGCCAACTGCTACATTTCTAATACAAATTTTATAGTAACTGAAGAAAGCTTTCTCTTTTTCTTATACCAGCAGGTGCTAGAAACTATGATTGCATGAAAAACTCTGATCACACATTAAAATCAAAGTTTTGAGCTGTATGGGTCCAGAGGAAAGCTGTTCTTGATCTCAGTGCATGAGAGAAACAAGAACAGAAATAAAAAAATATTATTGTGTTAATTTTTTATTATTTTTTTATTTCTGTTTTTTCTTAATCCACTGCTATCTGTACTGAGCTCAGGAAGCTCCTTCCTTGCCTATCCCTTCTGAAGAGCT
>NW_010514230.1:0-16707 GCF_000687285.1 Phaethon lepturus
CTCCCGCCTCCCACCTCCGCCGCTCGGCTGAGATAAACAAGATCCCTCCCGCAGGCATCGGCACCCCACTGGTGACTCCACTCGCTTCTCGCCCCGTCTTTGCAAAGCGCTCTTCGGCGAGATTAGCGCCGTCATTTATATATGCGCTAACAATATCCGAGTGTTAAAGAGGGACACACATTACAACCGGATCTTAAAATCCGTCCCTCCTTCGTAGGAAAATAAATAACTAAATAAATATAAAAATCAGAGTGGTTTCACGTCATTGTTAGCTCCTGGGGCCAAATTCTGCTCTCATTTACCTCTGTGCAGCCCAGCTGACTTCAAAGGGAAGGAGAGATGTAACCTAGGGGAGAATTGGCGCCACGTATGGCATTCGTTCTCCTTAAAAGCTTGAAAACAGAAAGCTGACTTCAGCGGGCTAAAACCATTTAAAAGGGGTTGGACAGATCCCGGGGGAGAAGGCGGCAAAAGTAAAAAAAAAAAAAAAAAAAAATCCTGTGCTGAAGTGAGACAGCTTTGAAAAGCATCTTTCTTCAGGGACTGATTCCCCCCGCCAGGCAGCCCGGTTATTAAGAGCTGCGTGCAGATGTGCCGCTGTGTTTCCAGAGATGGAGTATCTCCTAAACCTTCTGTGAAAGGGTGTTATGTGTGATGGAGAGACGTTTCGTGGCCAGAGGTGGTGTGAAGGAGCTCGCTCCTGCAGCGCATAGGAGCTCCTCGGGGGAAGCCTGTCCCCTGAGATACGCCGGGCGCGCACACCGCGGGAGGATTCCCCGCCTCGGCACCCGCGGGGGTCTCCCGCGGGGAAGGCGAGTTGCCTTCCCCCCTCCGCTCTCGCATTCCTCCCCTTCCTGAGATCAACAGTTACAGACCTTGAGCGCAGGAACGAGGATCCCGCATAAATTGCAAGCGTCTCGCTGCCGAAAGGGAAGGGATTTAGGACAAGAAATGTGCGAGTCCGGTGCCGGACCCGCAGGGTCCGAGACAACCCGCCCTGGAGAGGGTGGTCATTACTGGGTCCTCGGCTGATGCTGCCGCCCTGGATGGCAGTTTCCAGCCGAAACGGTGCTGCTACGTGTTTCAGGGATCTCCTTAACAGTTCTCAAATTCTTGCGTTTGTTTAAAGAAAGTGAGAACGGCATCAACACGGGTGAGGATCTCCCTTCCAAATGCGCTGGAATCCCCATCCCTCCCGTCCATCCTCCCCATTTCTAATACCGATTTTTAACTATGGATGTCAGGACACTGAGAAGACTTTTTCTTTTTTAATCTATTTTACACCAACATTTCTCTTCCCTCCGGTAAAGTTACAACATGAAATTTATTTAGGGAGTGAATGGGAAGAAATAGCGCTACCTGGGACTGGGCTAAACGAATTTTTGGGGTATTATTCTCTTCCTTCCACATACACACAATCCAGTTACCCGTGAAAATGGCAGGGGAAGATATGAAGATGAGAGCTGGGTGTTCCCGCGGGGGAATAGCCCCCGTAGTAAGGGGCGATTGGGGGCTGGCAGCAGCGGAAGAAGGGGAGCGATTCATTTCCTTGAACGGGATCTAGTACCCCAACAGCCGCGGGAGGAAGGAGGGTCCATGAAATATGAAGAGAACTGGCTATCTCGAAAAACAGGTGCTCAAATGGTTCAGTATTTCCACAAGCCTTCTATTTTCTTTGCTGAGGCTTTAGCTAGTTGCTCATTTCACTTTCAGACCCAGAGATTTTATTGCACTAGGTCGGTTCAGGAGTTAGGCTACAGAGAGACCCTCCGAGAGAGAAGGGCTCCGCTCTCCGTCGCCCTGTCCTGGGAAGGAGCGACCTTACCTGCCAAGACGAGAGAAGGTGTAAAAAGACACTCCGCTACTCGCTCCACATCTCCCTCCCGGCGGAATGTGGCAAATTGCAAATTACGGGTTCAAAATCTAGCTTGGCTGAGTTATAATTTTCCAGACATCCTGTTTGTGAGAAGAATCATGTGAAATATTCTTACTGCCAGCAAAAAAATGTGCAATACATCTCAATGAACACTGAAAGAAGTTGGCTTTTGGGGGTTGTTAGGCTTTTTTTTTTTCCAAGTATATTAAGCGTCCCTATCCTAATGCCTAAAAGTAACGATTGTGCTTCGGATCTCCTTCCAAGCCCCGTTTAACGAACTTTCTTCCTAAAGGGCAGTTTTTGTTCACCTAAGAAAACAAACAAAAATCGGTGCCGGTGTAGGTGGGTAGCCTTCAGATATTCCGCTCGGAGGGGAAGTGTTTAATTGACATTGTTTGGAGTGACTTTACCAAAAGCCTGGGATCTGGGTTTTCAGAGATAAGTGAAAGCGTAGGAGCAAATCGACAACTCTTCTACTCGGTAATTTGATGTTATTTCTGCGTGGGCAGAGGAGGAGACCGTTGAGCCTCGCTCATCTGCTAGAAGTGCGCACAGGGAAAGTGATGTGTCTTTTCTCATTAGGCAGGGCCCGAGCCTGGAGCCTTTCCCAGCCAGACTCGAGGTTCAGACGCTCCCAGATTTTGTCCTCAAACCAGCCAAAACGTAATGACAGCAATCATTTCACGGTTCCTGCAGTTTGGCGCTTTGACAGCACCTCAGCTGTTTGGGAGGTTTCCTATATGACACCTGTGCGGATAAAATGAAGATTTCACGTGCCTCAAAGGCATATTGAAGGGGAAGACAAGAAACTGGTGAATGGGAAGGTTCCCCCGTCCACCTCCGGCCGTTAGGAAAGCGGGATTGCTGTCAGAGCTGGAAGAACCTCGACAGTTTTCTTCTTGCAACACATAATGACTCTTCTTAAACCGTCTAACGTTTCTTTCAACACAAAATGGAATGAGATAATATTTAGTGTGTGGATTTAGTCTTAGCCCCATAGGAAATCTCAGCAGAGATGCTCTATAAAAGCATTAATATCTTATCTTGATCTAGTTCAAATTATAATGAATCCTACTTACATATGTGCTATAAAAACAAATCCTACAAAAATTTGATCTATGCTTTATCGGGCTGCTATCGTAGCCCTTTATCAAGTTTAGAAAGGATTTGAAAGTTGGGCCGTGGGACTCAAAGCCGGGTGCAGATCGGCACTATCAGGCAGAAGAGATCTGCGCCTGAAGATGCTTCTCGGATCCGAGTTTTCGCTCCGCACTCCCGCTTTTCACGCGGGAAAGACAAGCACAGCCTTCCCTCTGCCTTCAGCCGGAGATGGCACGGCTCCTGGAGGAGGTGTCTGTCCCACCCGCCCTGACGGGGGGACAAACCTGCCGTCTGAATTAGCCGAGACGGGCTTGTGCTCCAGCAGCTGGATCTGCTCTTTGAAACCCAAGCCCTGCCCCCCACCCGCTCCGCCGTGATTTCCAACAAATTGTAGAGATACACGCAAGGCAAAATACAAACGCCGTTCTTCATATCAAAAAAATAGACGCCTTAGAAGAAAAATCCAAACGTGAAAAACTCACTAGTAGGTTATGCAGTACGTTACGGATGAACATTTGCCCCCTCTCCCCGGGAATTTATTTCCAAGGAGCGGGGGGCTCCTCCAAAGGAGATGATGAAGAGTTTTAACTAGAAGTCCAACTAAATAAAGCTGGGTTTTGTGGGGTTTTTTGATTTTTGTTTTTTCCCAACGACCCCTTCTCTCTCTCCCATCGCGAACCGACTGAGAGCTGACTGTAGCGCACTGAGCACTGGCTCACCTCTGCAAACGAGCAAACCAAAAGAAAAGCCCTCCTTTGCAAGTTACGCCGTCTTCTCTGCTGGCAGTTTGATTAATATTGGGACAATTCCGAAAATATACGGGCTACATTACCAGAGCGACCCCGAGGCTCTGAATGTATCGAGGGCCCTGGAGAGTGTGTGGGGGGCTGCCTTGTCATCTCGGATGAATTGATTTCTTCTAAGGCATGAAATATTGGTCGACATTCTGGTTTCTAAGCACGAAGCTAAAGGAAGGTGTGAGACAGAAGGGACAGGGGCTAAGAAATAGATCCCTGTTCAAGTTGGAGGCACTAACAAACGGATGCATTGAGCTGCTTTGACAGGGACTGCTGGTTTTCAAGGCTAGCTCGTTTGAAAGAACCGTTGCTTTTTTTTTCTCCCCCGTCCCCCAATGCGATGTGTGCTAGATCCGATTAAAAATGTGTAATTCAGCGATGCTGAAAGCCACAGAGCAGTTTTATTCCGGTCTTTCAGCACCCAGCTCTGTACAGTCTCAGCCTTATTTTGTGCTTTGCTGAGAGCTGCCTATATCTTTTCAAACGCTAGGTGCATTAAGGAGCATCTATCCCCAAGTCTTTAGACTCTCTGCCCTTCCTACCAGAAACGGCTAGATGAATACAAAAAAGGACTTAGTGGTTAACCGATATGCTGCTAATATTTCATCCACGGGCCTCCTCCTTCTCCTCCCCTTTTAAAACTTCAGCTCTTGGAAAAACAACATATTTTAAGCTTTCCACACAAATATTGATATTGGCAAATAAAGTCAGCCCCCAAGTCTATGGTTAGAGACAGTCTTCTTTTTGTTTCTACCCCGGGCAATCAAAATTAATTCACTGTATTACAAATTGCCTCGGAATATTTCACTTTTCCTGACAAAACCCGTACCTGGCATATGTCACCGCGAGAGAGCTTTTCCCTGGCCCGTTTGTATACGGTGGCTGTTTCTAGAAGGTATCAGGCAGCGATGGGCGGTGGGGAGGTGACACGATCCAGCAGGAAAGTCACTTATTTGTGTCTGCATTTGTGCCGGGGCAAGGGGGAATGTTACCCGGGGAATCAGGTCAAGCGGAGGCGGTGTAAGCGTCCTGCTTTTGGAGAGCAGGAGGTACCCGCGAGGAGAAAGCCACTGGACCACTTGACACCACAGTCCCCGCATCCCTCCAGGCCAGGGACGAGTCCTTCCCGCACCGCCCTGGTCCAGGACCTTGAGCTTAACCCGGCACGCGGCCACGCTGCACAGTGCGTGAGCTCAACAGCCTCCCGAGGCTTTACCTGCAATTTAAAGCGGCACCAACACGAAGGGGCTGCACGAAACGCTCTTTGCTGTTGGCTTTTATTGAGGCAAAAGCCGCACAGAGATCAGTGGGGCTGAGCCCGCAATGAAGAACGAAGCCGTTTGCTCGTAAAATGGGAAACGAACGTAAGTAACGATTTCAGAGAGATCCCTCTGAGCTCCTGCGGAGCGGGCGTGCAAGCGCTGCCGCTCCCGTGGGCTGACACCCGCTTCAGCCCCACGCAGCGCCCTCGGTCACCCCGCGGCAGTTTTCACAGAAGCCGCAAATTAAGAATAAACTGCGACGGAAGAGAAAAAGCCACCAGAAATTACCACTTATGGAGACTGCGTGGCAGATGTATTCGCGTCTTCTCTCCTGCCGCTCGCCTAACGGTGCTTTTTTTTTTTCCTTTTTTTTCCTTTTTTTTTTTTTTTTCCTTTGCGGCACGCCTTCTTTCCTCACTTTAAGGAAATTGTCGTTTAAAGGAAAATTGCTGGAGAACGGTATTAAATCGGCCGAGTGGCAACAGAGTAGGCAAATCAGAGTCAAGCTCACGGCTGACTTGTGTTCTCGAACCTCCTACACATGGTTATGGTGTCAGAAAACATGGAATTTTGAAGGGATAGCTCTCATCTAATGACTAAAATGTAGCAGGAAAATAAAGCTTATTTTATTTTTTTGCGTTCTACTTTTCATAGCGTGGCTCACAAGCACAGAAAATTAAGCTGACTTGAAACAGAGGCATTTCTCTTTTATTAGACTTTTAATTAAATAGCTATACCGATCTCTACTAAAAAGCTGTCTCGCACCTCAGGATATCGGGCGGACACGTTGGCTGTGGCTCAGCTAATTGGTGGTGCTTATTTGCGTTCAGGCTTAAAGTAATGCCTCGCAAAAAAAAAAATACTGTTAACCTCTGGTTGGTTTGTCTAAGAGCAATTTAACAAATGAATGCGCTAGGAATAAAGAAAACCCGACCCTCATCTATTAACAGACATATTTTTTTAATTTCTAAACTTCATGAATTCGGCATTGGTTGTTGCCAGTATAAAATTCTCTTATGTGCTTATTGTTAAAGAGAGAACAATTGCTTTTCATCCAGAAGTAATTTTGCATCTACCAAGGTATTTGGGCTTCTTTAGTGTTTGATACAAAAAAACAAATAGCTATGTAAACAGCAATCAATTACAGAAGAAACTAAGAAAAGTTTGCTAACTCCAAACAAACCTATCTGTCATTCTAGCGAAGACCAGGAGGGGAACAAATGCAAGTCCTTGGCAGCTAAATATGTGCTAACCTGTTGTGTCAGCATCGATGTCACCAAAATAATGGAGGAAGTCCATCTGTGCTCATCGAGAGCAATCCATTCGTCCAACTGCTCTGCAGTTTAGTTAGAACAGTTTAGTTCATAATGTCATTCGTTTCAACTTCCAGTCCTTGTAAGGACAGCCAATCTGGGGCAGTTACAGAATATTTCTACTAAAAATCTCTTTGAAAACCCAGTCCCTGCCCATCGACCATTGTGGAACTTCATGAATCCAGTGGGGATTTTAGAGCTAAAAAAACCTCAGCACAACTTGGCACTCAGAATGTGCCCTGAGGATGGATCCAAGGAGATGTGGTCCCTTGAAAACCAGGGAAGCAGTTCTCCACAGGACTCAACAGCTGCTTTAGGCTGATCTGTACTGTTACTCACAGGCCATACCTATGTCTCTCTCTCTACTCTAGACATATTTTTTGGCCTCTGTGTGAGAGGAAAGAGGTGTCCCATTTCTACTTAACCACAGCTACATCCATGACCAGTTGTCATCCCATTTTCATACATCTATATGTCACACAAACTCTTAGAAGTAGTTCACTGTGGGTAAGATTTCCATTCTCTAAGACCTTATGCAATCATGAAATCACCAGTGACTGATTTGTCTGCTTTCCACAGACTACTATCCAAAACTCCTATGCTTTTTACAACTCTATAAAAAATAAAATTAGTTATTTTTTTTTCTACTTATGACTGTAAAAATAAATAAACAAAGCAACAGAGTTTGCTGGTATAAATTGGATTTTCTTTTTCAGCTAGGACAGCTAAGTCCCAACAACTTGGACCTCAGATGTGATATCAGGCTACTCAATCTTCTGTAATATGGTTGAGTTCCCTTCCTGCCTTTTTGGGGCCATGTGGTAATAGCTACATTTCATACGTGTTTTTCTCATTACAGAAAAGCATATTAAGACACATTGCAGTGTCCCAGAATATTAGCCTGGCTTCCATTAATGCTAATAAGAGTAGCTTCAGTGTGTGTCAAGGAAAGGCTGTACCTCCATAAATATATGTTGCCATTATCATGATGATATGACACTAAAATCAAAAGGGTATTAATCCAGGATATTCCTCATAGTGCATACAAGAGTTGCAGTGGGAGACCAAGTGGCAGTTTTGCACCCATGTGTCTGAGGCCAGATTTGGACACCACTTGTGGCATGTTTTTGAAAAATGTAAACATTATGTACAGTGGACAATTCTTTAATGAATGCATGTTTGAATAATAGGATTATCAATAATTAATTATAATGACTTACTAAGTCAGAATGTGACACCAACTCACCCTGTATCAAAGCAATGTCTATCCTATAGATATATCGGCTCCCTGCTATTTAAAGATCTCTTAAAACAAGAACTCTATATGAGCAATAATCTTTTGAGTCAGCATGGTTACTGTTTAAAAGCGTTTAAATAAGTAAGCAGGAAAATCTGCCCATTATTCACTGAGAAACATTTCCTCACAGTGTTTTGTCATTCAGGTGTGGGTTATCTGAGTACCATTAAACACCTCATTCTCATTCTCAATATGCATTTTGGGGAGCATTTTTTTTTGTTGCAAAAGGTAATGATGGCTAATGCCACCATTCAAACGACCCAGGCTTTAAAGAAGTACTGTGCAGATGTTCAGAAAAGTGCACAGAAAAAAACACTCCAGGGATCCACTCAGGAGAGCTCACAGAAAGCTTTTCAATTTGTTTTGGCGAATTATACCCATCAAAGGATCAATGCATAAATGCACCTCGGTTGTTTCATTTTTAATTTTGAATCAATGCTTATCTCTACTTCTGAGACTCAAGCTTCATACATCCAAGGAAGATTTTTTATAGAGCTTATTCACATGAAGTCCCTCCTCTTTCATATTAAAGAATCTACAGGGAACAGAAAAAAGTGCCAAGGAGATGATGCTAGTGAGCTGCGAAGAGGTCTGGAGCACCACAAAGGCAGCAGCACATCTAGAAACATGCAGTTTTGGGGATTTGTGGTGCAGGTTTTGCTGGGCCGTCACTGTGACTCATGGCCACTCTGACATCAGAACAGATTGCCAGGGAAACTTACTTTTAAGAATATGTTCTTGTCCTAAATGGGAATTGCTGTATCGGGGGGTAGGGGTGGAGGAGAGAAAGATGGAAAAATATATTAAAAAAAACCCGGAAAATAAAATGAAAAAAAAAAAAAGGGAGAAGGAAGAGAAAACCTGAGAAAGACACAAAGAAAGCATGGGACAGCTTTCTGCTGTGCACAGCAGAACAGGGCTTGAAAAATATCATGGCATAAATATGTCACCATGTGCAGCATTTGCATTACCTCTGACCTTGCTTACTGTAAGGTATGGCTATGAACAGCAGGCATTTGCCCAAATTTAGGGTTGCTTCACCTTATTCCTGAAAGTCTAGCATAAAGGTCTTTCTGCTAGCTTGAACAGAAATTGCGTGTTGCACTTTTATCCATATTTGACCAGACACACTGTACTTTCAACACTGTAATTTTTAAAAAATGTGCTGGATACAATAACAAGACATCATCCTATTACACATTGAAATGTTACGTAATGAAAACAGCAACGTATTTTGGCATACTTTATAACTTAATTTCTGTTGGGTATGCTACTTAACCTATGCATGACAATATCAACTTATAGAATAGCAGACCAAGCATATTATGAACCTGAAAAGGCATGTCAGCGAATATTGTCACTCCAATTTGTAATTTAGTAAATTGTATGTTAAAAAGCTACTATTTTCCCTTTGCAGAATAAAATGCCTTTAAATGTTACCAAAACATTTTATTTAGGCTTGGAGGTACTTCTCATTCAGAAACACCTGAAAAGAAAAAGAGATCAGGTGTGATGACTTATATACAGCAGATCTTTTTTAGATATAGAGGTAGACAGAGATGATATAGAAATATTTATGAAATCTGAAATACAAATGTCTCATTCACAGCTGTGGTGATGTGCAGTATATTATGGACACTCTAGACAAAGAGAGGGAATAATCTGCAAGAAGCATTAAACTGTGAACTGCTTGACTTTGCATTTTGAACTCCAGTTAACACCCATAACAGTGGTATATCTATTTACTGACCACAGTGCCATGTACAGTGGCAGACATTTTGAACTAATGAAGTTTTTCCTACAAAACATATCCTTGATGATACAATTGAAAACACAGAAACTCCAGTCTTTGGGGGTGACATTTCAAAGTCATTATATAGCAGATCTGGAAATTCAGTTTAACACTTCCTACATACATTGTCAAACTAAGTTGATAACATAAGCATCTAGTTGTATTTTACACCCTGCTGACAACCACAGCATTTCTGTATAGTCAGGCCCAGCAACTTTCACTGATCATCATTCCTCAGAAAGGTAAAGAAACCATTTCTGAAGTAGGCTGCTCAGACTTTTCAAAAGTAAAATGGTAATAAAAACCAGCACGCTGATTCAAATGAGCAAGGTTATTTACTGGAGGTTTTCCATAAGATCATCCATCTTTTAATCTGAAAATGCATGTGAGTATTACAAAAATGGAGATAACTGCTTTCAAACGATAGTCATATGTGTACGTTAGCATAAAAAGCACCTCACAAAATAATGTAATGTGTAATTTAAGTACATTTTAAAAACACCCACAACACAAGAATTTATGTTCTTTACTGACTGAAGTTTCAAGCCCCATTACCCTCCCTACGTCTCTCTCAGTCTGTAGGGGGTTGAGGCTTCACAATATTGGGAAAAATAGATGAGGAAACACCAAAGACAGACTTCTCTAGATCCAATTAGCAACTTCTACCCTCAAAGTGGAAAACATAAAAATAATGTTAGGCTTTCAAATCAAGGAACATTTGCTGTCCTGTATGTTGACGGACAAAGCATTCACTAGAAGTGACAAGTTAGATACCCATGAATAGTTGATTTCTTCTCTTTCTCTAGATCTCTTTGCACCACAAAACTTCTACACATGGGTCTGAAGGAGTCTGGCTACACAAACAAATAAAGTTGGGTTAACAGTGTCGTGTAGATATAACGTTACAATAGCCCAAAACAAAATGAGAATGTAGTAAAATTTTTTTTAATTTATCCCTCTAGGAAAATGTTAGAAGTTCCTGAAACAGGTTGTTTTATCATATTATGACCATAGTTCAGAATGAAAACTCTAGAGGACTCCTCATATTACTAAGAAAAGAGAAGTGCACCCACACCATTTGTAGGTTGCTGCGAATTTTTGCTGCTTCAGTAAAATACTCTGACAGACTTCTCCAAGAATGGCATTGCTGGCTATTATAGCTCACAACACGGTTTGCAAGCATGTACTTTATTTGTGAGAAAATGAGAATTCAGTGTGTTGATACGTGACATACATCACATGAGCATGAACCATTAATACATTTGCACATCTCAACCAGTTCTTATGAGCAAGCCTAAACTTATTCATCGCACAACAACCCTTGTAGGGTTAATCAGTTCTGCATTCTACACCACATGAATGTATAAGCAATTGAAAACACAAACTATGATAACTTACTGACAGGTATAAAATACTTTGACCAAAAGAAAAAAACAACCCCAAACCACTGTAACCATGTGTAATAAAATACGTCAAATGTAGTTAACTGAAATTGTTTATATTGGTAATAGAGGAGAATCCAAAAATTGATATTCACAGGCTTAAAAAGAAACAGCTCTCCATATGCTCTCCATATTTGATTAAATCAACTAGTTAAATTATCTCCAATATTCAGCTAATATTTTTAAATTTTTGCCTTTTTTTGCCTGCTCCCCATCCTCCGCTGAGCTGCACTGGATTGTCTCGAAATGATATCCGTTCTTTATGAGATGGACCCAGACATGATTTTTCTGGAGTAGATATACTCTTTTCTAAATAATAAACAGACACGTGAAATTAAAAAACAACCAAACAAAACTCCTTAATTTTCACTGCATCATATTATTTTTAAGATAATAATTTACATTAACATGTCTAATTTGATAGCACACAACTTTTATAATTATGTATTACTCACTGTTTTAAAAGTAATATAAGTATTTTCACAAGGTAGTACTTTTTAAAAAACAAACTCCTTACCAAAATAGACAGCAGAATTACTACACAAAACCATAATTTTTTTAAAACTGCCAATATCTGTCCATTTTGAACATATTTTAAACACATATAGAGATAAGCAATGCTTTTGACAGAGAAATTAGTAACATCATTCGTCCTTCAAGCTCGTGGAGAACTAGTTCAGAAGATATATCTAATTAACAAGTTATTGTTTTACTACATTAGACCAAATAAAAGAGAGATTTATTTTTTTCAAAGGCCAGGAATACTTAAACTTTGATGCTGAATGGTGCCCCAGCAAGTTTAAGCACACATAGAAATACGTGAAATAATAACTTGCATTGTCGTGCATACAGACGCTTGAGTAATTTCAACAATAGGTTCCATAAAATACTTCAGACAATGATTTAAATAAAATAACCAGTAGACCTGACCTAAGGTATGATGTTTATTTTACACAAACCAACACTTTACAGATGGAAATACCTTTCTTAGACATCTGTAAGGAAGAAAACATCTGTGGAAGACAACTCAAACTTTGCAAGAGAACGATATGGTGTTCACAGTACAGCAGCTTATAAATAGGTAAAAAATTAACACGCTACCTTATCAAATAAAAATTCTACAGATATCTTTTTGCCACCTATCAAAGATTACTAACTACATATTTTTAGTATTTTTGATATTTTAACTTTTTAGTACTTTTTAATAGAAAAATTAAATTTCTCACAATGAATAGTCCCAAAAGCTAAAAAAAACCCCACCTTAGACCATATTGCTGAATATAATTCTATCTACTAATATATACAACATAGCTATGAATTTCCAAACAGTAAGAACTTCTTTGTTTTCTCATGGATGACAAAAATGTCTCTCTTCTGTAGTCTCCTAGATCTAAATGTCAGGAGCATTTCCCAGCCTACAGTTCCATGTTTTTTTTAATGAAGTCTTGGATTATTGCAAATATATCTTACTAAATAGTTCTATCTTTTTGCAATCAAGAGCTTTCAAGTATTTTTAACATGATTTCTGTTTGTTTTCTTATGGCTCTACAGTTGTAGTATATTTTTTTTTCCTTAAAATGTTTAACTTTATCTCTACCTGATAGAGGTTTAAAATACTAATGTCTTGCTTTTACAGGACTCCCAGTTTCCTTGTCTTTGTATCTTTTTGTTTAACACCTCAAATGGTAGCAGTTACCTCTGGTGCAAAAAGGCTTTTGTTAAAGAGCAAAGAATGATCTTATTTAATCAAGCAGTAAAATTTCCATTAATTCTTTTGACTGGGAACCATAATGTATTCACTGAAACCCTCAAATTAGTAACTTAAATGGGTTAGTGAAACTTCAAAATAAATCTAACAGGGTATTAATTAAAAAAAAAAAGCCTTCTTTAATTTAAAGAGAGGTATTCTGAAGTTAAACAATATTGTTAAACAATAAAAGAATTAAGACTCGAATATGTTCTTTGATAAAAAAAGGTGGGGGAGGGAAATAGCTATTGAATGTTTAGATTGGATAAGAAGTTTAGGGCTAAATTATGTTTGAGGCCGACTTTCCTATGCACTCATCTTTCAAGGTTGTATCAATGCTAACAGAAACTAGATGTACCAGTTATTTATTTCTATATTTTGACAAAATATTTTTTTATTACATTATTTTTAAAACAGAACAAATACAAATGCCAGAACAAAAACATCATAAATAAATTTGGAAACCAGTTTAAAAGTTATAAAGTCAATGTAGCAAAAGAGGAAGTCAACCACATCCAAACTGCCTAATCTGGATTATTTCTGGACTAACGATCTCACTTGTTTATGAACCTATCTGTACTGCTAAGTATTATTTTCATGATGGATTTTAGAAATTTGTAAATTTAGGTTTTCTGGCTTTCCACTTATAACTATATGCAATTCATTGGAAGGGATCTATTGTCCTTCCATTAGTATGAAATGTGTATTATTATTCCATAAAAAAAATCCCCAAAGACTTGCTGTAATTTGCTACAAGAAACTTGTGAATAATTTTCATAAATTACTAATATATCCTTTTGTTTTGGCAGTATAACAGCCAATCTGTCATAGCATGAATTATGCCTGTCTAAACTTCAGAGTCAAAAGTTCACAATTTTTTAAATTTTATTTTTAGTTGTAACTGATTTATGCATTGTTTAGAGAGTAGTCAAATATTTTGTGAGTAAAATGTAATAACTTATTAAACTTGAGTGCATATAAGCTGTCTGACAAAACAAAGTTTTAGATGTCTGAGAATCATAGCTCAGGATTTGTAGACCCTCAGTAATAGAACAGGATAACTTCCTCAGCCTGAAGGTATTTTCATAAAATCCCAGATACTCTAAAGGTGTAGAGTATCTACTCTGCTCTGCTCCCTTGAATGCAGGTTTAACAAATCAGAGGCTATCCCGTAGTCTGACTGTCACAGCTCTCTTTATCTAACCTGAAGCGCTGGTTAGATTTCCTAGGGTCTGCTTTAAACTTTACTATACAGTAGTGACCTAGACAAACTGAATCAAAGCATAAACTACTCTGTATTCTTTCTTTCCATCCTTCATACAGTTCTCAGCACTTCCAGCCAAATAAAATAAAACCATTGCAGGATCAACTAATTTAGAGTGAAATATCTACACGACAAGTTCATTGTAAGTCACTGTAAATCACTCACTTTTTATGTCCCATCTTCCTATCTTTGAAATGGGCATAGTTAGGCTTGTTCTTCTGACAAAGCACTTTTGACATCTACTAACTAGTACTAAGAGATGGGTATTATTATCAGCATTGCTGTTCCAGTTATCGGTCTAACTGGAGTGATGAAAGACAGAACTGGCATGGAGATCCAACAATTCTTCCTCTTAAGAAGAATTTTCAAACATAGATATGAACCAGACCAGCATATAAGCATAGTGAAGTTTACTTCTTTTCATATTATACCTAATTCTCAGACATTATACTTACAGATTGTTGGTGGCTTAAATATTAACTATGGTTAAAAAATGTGTCATAAAGCAAAGAAACGCCTCATTTACAATGAAGGCATTAGTCAAATACGAGCAAGGTTTTTATTGCAGTTCTTTCTCCTAGAGTTTAATGGAAGAACAAACAGAAAGCAAAAATGAAAATACAGGAATGGAATGCATTGCAAATATAGGACTTACCTGATAGATCATACATGTGCCCACAAATCACTAGGCTTATTTTTAATTCATGTCTTTTTCTATTTCAATGAAAATCTAGGTATGAACACTCTTGTGGTGAAGTAAGAGCAGCTTTGTACTTAGGTAAAAAGGAAACATCTACGTAGAGTTTTGCAAGAAGCAAAAAACCAACATAAATTAAAACTAAAACTCAATTATTTTTTCATCAATACCTGTGTTTACAACAGGTTTTCTGATGCTACATTATTCAAACAGGCAATGTTTTCCTTCAGAAATATTCAATAAAGACAGCTCCACTAGCAATTGGTTAGAATTTTGTCTAGGTCAAGGGGATGAGGGAAGACAAGAGAGTCTGGTAAGGGATGACAATGTCACTTTGAATTAAGAGACCGAACCTAGAAATGTTCCTTAAAAATACAGTCTTGTTTTTCTGAAAAAAACCCAAACCAAAACAAAAATACACTATTAAAATTAATAGGTAACTGAATCCTTATAATATTTGTTTCACTTATATTTGTTGTCATTACTTATATTTATTGTGCTTACTTCTTCTACTTGGATGTAAATACATTTATACCTGCTCAAGGGAAGTTGTGTAATTTTACTGCTTTATGAGACTTTTTATTTTGAGAAAAGAGGAGACAATGATAAAAAGTAGGGAGGATCCTTAGTTCAATGTACAGAAAAATAAAGCAAAGATTCACCAAAAAAACAATGATTGATAGCAAATGAAAACATTTTGCACTTTAAAAAATGTTCCACCAAGAAGACACCTGAAGTGCTGCAAGGTCAGATATTCAAGTATTACTAAAACATTAAAAAACTCTGTGAGGTTGTTTAACTGTTCTTCAGGGTGTACTTTATTTGAAAGTCTTACTTTACACCTCAGTAATTTTTTCTGTGAGAGCTTGTATCTTTCTCTTACTGTGTTACTAATGATGTGAACAGTTTTTACAGCAGCAAGCTTGGATTTGCGATACCTCCATTTTTCCCTAGACTCCAATGTGTCTTACAAATGAATGTTTCATGTATTAGCATATATGAGTGAATAAAATTGCTATGATCAGAACTTTTTGACTGGTAAAATAAAAGGTGACATCTACAGTCATATTTTCCTATAAAGAGATCTGTAAGGCATGTATTTCATCAATACGCATACATGCACACATAGGTATGCACATGTGTACTTGTGATTTATGAATAATTGTAAGCATGATCATAGTACTTTCTTTTCATGGTATGTTCCATGAGTGTATTTGTAGCAGGTCTTACCCAAAGGTAACAGAAACGTTCACATTTTTTCAAGCCCATATGTAAGTATCTTTACTAAGTATAAATTAGACCTATCACATCGGTTTTACTCTATAAAGTACTGATATTTTTGACAACAACAATATATATATTACCATTACTGGTACTAGAATTAAATAGAACCTGGCAAGTGTATTAAGTATAATCTAACATGATATACAGTTATTCTAATACCCACTCATATGGGAACAAAATCTTAGCCAAGAAAAGCGATTTAATTTCTCCTATCCCAAACTAGG
Organism: Phaethon lepturus; assembly: GCF_000687285.1. Taxonomy (NCBI): domain Eukaryota; kingdom Metazoa; phylum Chordata; class Aves; order Phaethontiformes; family Phaethontidae; genus Phaethon; species Phaethon lepturus. The sequence goes on from NW_010514230.1 coordinate 16,097, forward strand.
CTTTGGAAGACAGGCTGTAACAGTTATTTACTGTACTTTCATTTAATTCTAATATTTGACTATATGAAGCTCCAGTATAGTCTGAGAGATTTTCAGGTGCCTGTATATATCAAATAACCATTTCTTCTGAGTATGTGCTGAAAGCTTGTCTTGGGTTAAGTTAACATGCTTCTATTTCTAAGCAGTCACTTTTCTGTTGTTTAATCTGTTTTCTGCTATTGATTTGTTCTGGTCTTTTTTGGTTAAAGCCTGGGTCTTTTAACAAATGTCAAGGTTTACATATCCTCTGTTTTGATAAGTAATGCAATATGTAAAATGCTTTGAATGAAATTCTTGGTGTCCAAGAAGAAAAGCTTTGTTAAACAGGTTATGATAGAAATTTTATGATGTATAGTAGACGTCATAGGGCATTTATCGATCCACCTAACATTGTGTGTCTGGAGATATAATTTATTTCAAAGTCTTTACCATATTGTATTACTTAAGAGTAAATACAGCGTAAGAAAGCATGGAGAAAAAACTTCAACATTTTAATGAAAGTGACCAGAACGAATCCTTAGCAGCAAAGCGTTTACATCAATTTAAGCTCTGGAAAGAAGCTAGGTTAAGCA
>NW_010514230.1:16738-82759 GCF_000687285.1 Phaethon lepturus
GCTACAATCTCAGAAAAGTTACTTTTTAATAATGTTACTTACGGCTATATTGAAGTTGGATTACACATTTTTTTAAAGTTGCATTGTTTTCATCAAAACAAAAAAAATTATTGTATTGCAATTTTACATTAAATTTTTGTATTTCACACGTACATTTGAATAGTATTGATAAGCCTCAGGAGCTTCTTATACAAAATCTAACATAATATGTAAAGATATATCTCCTTTCCGTATGGGGATTTCAAGATAAAACATACTCATGATTAATTTATTTTTTTAAAGCAAATAATTAATTTTGTTTGTAGATCTCCTTGACTTCAAGTTGCTAGGACTAGAGACTAATCTTAAAATTTTATAGAAACAATGAACTTAAATATATTTGTTTATCAAACATTGATGCTGTTCTAACCAGATCATGCTGACAGTTACATACTTGAATATCTGAACTCTAAAGAGTGACTCAGTCACATGAAGGAATTCACATAGATAAGCATTTACAAGAATAAGTTATAAACATTTATTAATTGCCATTCTACACACTTAAAATAAATAACATAATAAAAATAAAGCTCAAAAAAATGTTCCTGTAAAATACAATATTTTCTTAACTACAAACAGGGCTTTTAGCACCATTGGTTATTATACCCTAATATTTCTTTTGCTTTTTAGTTCCTTATCTATTTCCCCAATTTTGACCATTTAGAATTAAATTTTACATACTGAGTATCTGTCTTCAGCCGAAGTTTTCTGAAAGGTCGGTCACTTCTAAGAAAATATTTGAAATATTTATGTTGCCCTTTGCAGAGGGAATGTGAAGTCGGCCAAGTAACAGAGCCTTGCTTTTAGGATCTGTCTAAATTTGGAGAAAGCATATACAAATTGAAGTTCCTACATGATCAGAGGAGACGTTCTTGATTTTTTTGGCTATATTCCCTAAAATCAGTCAGCATGGAAATGCCCTTTACCATTATGTTACACGGAACTAAGCAAGACTATTCCTAAAAATAATGTTGAAGATCATGCTAGGTCAGGAAACTCAAGAGCTTGCTTGATTCATGCTCTCTGTGGTAGATGGAGCCTAGCTACAGGAACCATGGACAGGATATGAACCAAAGCTCCTATAGGAAGGAGACCAAGAGAAGAGGCTGAGGGTTGGAATTAAAACCTGAGAGAGCAATGAGATTGAGTTGGAGTTAAGGTGAGACAAATTAAGGCTAACTTGGCAAATAATACCCTGACATAGCTGGCACAAGACTAGAATGACTGGACAAACAGACTGACACTGAGAGCAGAGAGCAAATGCGGGGAAGAAGAAAGTTGTGAATTGGCAAAGGGGAACTGAGGAAGAATAGAGAAGATGGATTAAGGGGCACTAGATGGGCCCTAATTCTCAGAATTTACATAACTAAAAGAAGTGAAAATACAGGTGAAAGGATACAGAGAATAAGTACATTAAGAGTCTGGACTCAAGATCTGCCTAAATAGTACACTAAATCAGGCCAAACTTGGAGGAGATTTAAATTAGGAGATGACAAATCTGAGGAATACTGGCAAGGAATATTAGGATACAAAAGGGAATACAGAGAGAGGAAAAAGGTAATCAGACAAGGATCTGTGGAAACAAACACAAGATACCATGGTGAATGTGGAAAGGAAGCCTAAGAGTGGCTGGGAGAGGAAGCTCATATTGGAATAAGAAGTTGGAGGAGCAGAAACAAGAATTGTTCATAGTAAAAGAAAGGATTAAGTCAGCTATGAAAAAGAGATAAATCAGAAGGAAAAAAAATGAAGAAAGAAAGATTGTCTTGGGGAAAAAAATCTATAGACACATTTGCTATCCAATGCAACAACTCTGGAGTAGCCCAACATTCATTACTGGGTCTTTCTGTGCAATGACTTGAGAAATATTTTTGAAGCTACTATTTTTGAAGCTACTATACCACAGCAAAGGTAATCTAAAATTGTTATTATTTACTCATTTCATATAACAGAAATCCTTGTGGTGGGTCTAATGGTTCCAAGGTTCCAACTGGATACTTACACGTAAGTCAATGTCTCAGAATGGATTTTCTCCTTTTTTTTTTAACCTGGTTTCTCTTAAAAAAAACCCAAAACACCCCTCCCCAAGAACATCCAAAACCTACTAAAATACTATCAGGCTGTAAAATTATGGACTTAAAATTTTGGAAAAGTCTCTGTGTATCTGTTATACATAGTTCTTGAACTGTTTTCATAATTCAAAACACAGATGATGAAACTGCATGAGATAATGTAACATTTTTCTCCCTAGCCTGTTAAATGTAATAAAAGCAAGTTCTAAGTGCCTTTTAAAATTTGCATTTAGGTAATTTTTAAAATATGTAACCTCAAAGTGAATTAAGCAGCATCTTGTAAATTATCATTCTGTAGTTTGTTCAAAAAGATTAGGTATGTGCTGTTCAATAGTTAACTAATACATAGAAAAATATATATGCATCTCCATAATAATTTCAAATGCTTAGGAAAGCAGTATCTCTCAGCTGCGTTTAACAGAAAAAAGTTCTGCTCCTGCAGAATATTTGCTTGCATGAATATTCTTATTATGCAAAATTATACACAAGTACTTTCCTGGTCCAGATTTTCTTCTTCGTAATCACACTCACTACTAGTTGAATTTTTGAAATACTTGAGCACAGAAATCAATGAAATTACACTGATAAGCCAGGGCTACCTGTGTGTTTCTTTACATTTTAAAAAAATGTAAGTTATTAAGATTGCATACTGCAAGAACAGGGAAATACTCAGATACATCTGTGAACAGAAAAATAACCCCAGTAAAAAATAGAAGTTTTTCGCATTGTGTATTAGATGCATGTATGATACCGAAATCTGGCTTACTGGCTTTAATCAAGCCAGGACTTCATCTCAGAAATTCGCTTTTACCCTCCTGATTTTACGTACATTTTTGAGAGAAGCTTTCTTCTCAAGCAGATAATATTAGAATAAATAGCTCTCTGCACACATAAACAGTGACACCTATGCTGATTGACTTCATTTCCAAACACAGGATTCATATCTATACTGGAAAGAAATTCATGGTACATACCTGATTTTTCCTAGTTTCATCATTATAAACTGTTGAATTTGTAGTAATGTTTCTTGAAGGACTACTGCACTTCTATTGTTACTCAATACAACATCTCCCCAGTTAAGAAAAAAAAATAGTTAATGAATTTAAGAACGAATGAGTCAGACCTACATTGTCACCAGTTATGTTTATTTTGTGAGTTAATCATCCCACCATTTGACATCTCCCTTGATTTTGTCACCATACTGTAACTAATTTGTTGTTTGCATGGCTGTACCTGTGTATACCCATCTGTAATATTACTCCTTTGTTGACATGGCAGCTTCCAAATAGTTTATCCAGTTCACAAATGAGAAGGAGGCCCATTCCCTTTCCTAACAGCTAAACATAATGATGCCATCATCCTTTCATCAGCAGGTACATAAACATTATTCAAGGATGGTATATATTGTGATTAGTATTTCTGCAGATAGGAAAATTGATGTATATAGATTCAAAATGACATTCCTAATATCAACTCACAGGCTAGTGACAGAACTGGGAAAAAAGCCAAAACTCTTGAACCTGCAGTCATATATTTTCTCTCATGGATAAAATGTATCTTAGCAGCACCGTACATTTACCATACACAGAAAAGAAGGTTTTAGTACCTATGTCTGCAGATAAGCAAGTTCCATTGTTATGTATATTTTCACATATAGAACATCAAGTAAAGCTCAGTATACTGAAGAATGTTTAAAATAGAATTAAGAGTGTTGTACTGATTTCTTAATTTCCAATATAGTGATTTTTCTCACTGATTATTTAAAAGACAGCATGAATGTCAGATGAAAAATTTGGATGTGACACAACATTAAGATTATGAGCTTTATCTACCTGCACCATAAGTTTGTAGAATACGAGCAAGCTCTTGTTTGGAAGTCATTAAAGAACTTCAAATTCATATAGAGTTGTGCCACTGCTAAATTATCCCATCTCTCTGCATGGCTTTTTGCCTAGGTACCATTCTATTTGAACACATCTAATGGTTTCCAGACTGAGGCTATTTTGCATTCTTTCAGCCTATAATACAGGTTTAATTAGTTTCTAACTGTTTTCCTCTGACCATGTAAATATATACTATGATTTAACGTATGGTGGATTGACAGGTTTTTTCTGAGGCATATTTTGTATTCTGGTAAGTTGTACAGAGGTACAAAAAAATATTATGTTGAAAGGATGTTCAAAATAATATTAATGCTTTTCTTCTAGGTATCACAGCCTGGTAAATTTTAATTACTTCAGAACTGTAGAACACTTTCTCATCCATTTTATTCCTTCATTTTCTTTGCACAAAAATATTACTAGTACAGAATCATGTCACTATCTTGTCCAAATGCTTGTCCACTAACATCCATGTGGTTATATAACCAGATGTGGCTTACAGAAGAGACAGCTTTATTCTTAAAATTGTTGCAGCAGTTGTGATTTCTAAGGTAAATTGGGTTTAGCATTTTGCTGATGATAATAAGTAATTTGTACTGTAAATATCCTCTATAAATTTACAGCATTCCTACACATTTCTAAGGAGAAAGCATAAATTTTACCATTATATTCTAGGAAGCCTACTAAGCAGGTAAATGCCAAGAAACTGGAAAGACTACTAAGTAAGTACCTCCATATTTGACACCATGTTTCTAAGATGTTTGTTACTCAGTTTCTATAACACGGCAAACTTCTAATTCAGACCGCATAAGGGGGAAAAAAAAAAAGGAAGGAAGGAACGAAAGAAAAAAAGACCACCAGAAACCCCTTGGTAAAATAAGAGTAAAGGCATGAAGAGAGAGCTTAAAAATGAAATGTTTACTGAACACAGGGAGTTTACAAATCCTAAATGAAAGACAGCAGTTATGGAACTAGAATATATAGACAATACTAATGCTAAGGAGAAAGAAGCATGAAAGCAGGAATTTTTTAAAGAAGTGAAGCTGTACCATACATTGCTTAAAACAAAGTTGAAGACTTTCTAAGAACTCTCATTATCAAAAGAAAAGAAGGCAAAAAAAATCAAGGTGGGGGTTCTGTCAAAAGGAAAAGTAAGAATTGAGAAAAAGATGTAAAAACAAAAGTGAAAAGTTACTGGGTTTGATTTTTTTCTTTGAGTTTGAAGTCTTTCCACTGTAAGAAAGGCATTATTAAATGTCATTAATTTAATTTCACTCTCTAACAGAATGGTTAAGTTTGAATTTATCTGAGAAATGGAACTGATAAGCATTTTGTAGTGGTGATAGTATTTATGGGCCATTTTTTGAACTAAGGATGATTAAAGAATTACAAGATAGAGGTCCAAATTTTTTTGATTTTTTCCCAGAAAGCATTTTTTTAATGATATCAGAGGCTCCCTGAAAGACTGGAATTCAGGGAAGAGAAGAACTGAGAATTCTGGGCAGTATTTTAAATAACAGTTAAGAGTCACAGCTCCCATTGCATTCCACTTTCAAATTCTGGTGCTTCTGCAAATCCGTGTCAAAAGATTGCAGTTCACAAGACAAGAAGTACAATGAAAATAAAGTTTAAGATTTGCACAGAAAAGAAAACCACAAAATTGTCATGATAGGTAGACAGCGTAAATATATGAAAGACTCATCTAAAGGTCCAACATGACATGGCCAGAACCAGCTTAGGATGATAGAATGGAGTTGATGATTGTCATAGCCTACTCACAAGCTGGACATTAGTATAAAAAAATTAATCCTGTCTAGCTAGGTGTAAAAAAAGTAATTACTTAACTTCTAATTACTGCAAAATATTTCTGTGCTCATCTTGCAACTTAGTGCTGACTACACTACCAGTGTTGCAGAAAGTATCAGAAAAATATAACCAGCAATTCACACCAATATTTATGTAGTTAAAAAAAAAACCAATGAGTGTAGGACTGATACTTGAATCCTGCAGAACTCTGTAAGCCACTATCCATCATGGCTCATGTATGTGTATTACAGAGCAATTATACATCAGTGAAAAAGAACCTTTTTTCCTGTCCTTTTTCACAAAAGCAAGGGAGGTTTATGTGAAACTGAATGGCAGAAAATATAATGAGCAAAAGGTCATTCTAACACACTTACTTTTGCAACTTACTGGCACAAGGTACCACAGAGATTGACATTTTATCACCGGTCAGACAAGAACGGACAAAAAAACCCAATCCCAACCTACCCCAAAAAAGCACCTCAAGAAATAGAGGAGACAGATCAGTTACCAGGGAACATAAAAAAATAACTATGATTTCTGGATGGAATATAAACTAGTGTGTTTGAGAACATAACATACTGGCCATCAATAGAGGAAAGGTCCTAAATTAGATAGATAACTAATTAGTCTAACTGAACAACTGCTATTCTTTCTTTAGGTTATATTTTTTTTTTTACATTTTTTTTGTTTTTTAAATACTGGGTGAATTTAACCCACAGTCAATTTTCCCTTTGAACATACAACATGGAACCACATCAAATACTTTAAGTACACAAATGCTTTCCTTAAACTGAGATATACTATGTCCACAGAATTTCCTTTATTTCTTAATTCATTTTGTTTTGTCGAGGAACAGAATTAAGTTAGTTTAGGATTAATCTACCCCATCCATTTTTTCAGAAAAAATTAGTAAATTTGGGTGATGATAACCTTAAAATTCTTTAACCAGGAGTTCTAAGAACCTACCCTTGGAAAATAAGAGCTACAAAATTACATCAAAGTTGGGCAGATCCCCAAAATATTTCTGGAAATCTTAGTCTTTCTAAAAAACCTCTGAATTAAAGGATAATAACTTTGAAGTATGTTTTGTCATTACAAAAACATGATCATTCACATACAGTCATGTCCCTGCAGTACAAAACCAGCATTTTATTTCAGTATCATGTATATTTGAGGTTTTTTTGAGTAAATATACCTAAAAATCACTTATCCTGCATTTTTAGACCTCACTTCTCAGCCTAGAGGAACTCAACAATTTATTGATACAATTAATGAATTACAAATTATATGTAAGAAACATATATGACACCCCCAACTAATATCTCTGCCCCCAACTAATATCTCTGATATGTACTAATATCTCTCAGTTGTATGGCACAGTTTGCTGAAGATTTCCTACCAATAATTAAAAAGAATTCTGAGCAACAATCAGGACTATGGATGTTGCAAAGTGAACTTAGTAACATTTTATTAATGAAAGCTTGTCAAATCATTGAGGTTGAATTCTCTTGAAAAAATGATACAAGAATTTGATTTAACAATTAATTCAAATGGGAGCATCTCTAAGGCCACGGCATTTTTTCTAAGCTCTTCTGTAATACACGTGCAGGCTAACTCAAAGGGAATACACCTCCTGAATCACTAAAATAATTTCTAGGATTCTTCATTAAATATTTCAGAAAGCAAACCCAAGAGAGACAATAAAACAGGAAAGTGTTTTATAATGAATACATTATAAATAAATGTTTTCAGATTGAGCATACCACAGGGCTAATAATTTATTTTCAGTCATTGAAAAGCAACAGTCTTTGTCAAACAGAATTAATATAATAAACATGTTTATATACTGCATATAAACTGTACAAAGATAATAGTAATGCCAGGTTTTATATATAATATGCACTACAATTTAATGTATCATCACTGTTTAATTTCTCAAAGCCATGATGAAAAAAATTATGTAGATGCACATGCAGAAATATATATAGAAAGACATAAGACCTGAGCCTTTTTTTCCTTAGTTCCTGGGCTACTGAAAGAAGAATGAGTATGTAATTGTGCTGTAGTAGATGCGTATTTTATGAAAATACACATATATTAGCAGACACTGTAAACTGTCTCTCAGTCTCTCACGACTCTGCCAGTTGATTGTTCTTTCCTGCTCCTTTCCTCATCTCTTCTTTTTGAAGGTATAATACAATGACACTTTTTTTTACTGTTTCCAGGCTCCTAACATAGGCAAGTTCTCCATGCCTATCTTCATTGAAAGAGCTTATTCTTACATATTTTTCTGGATGACAGTATAGTGTAGGTTACAATCTAGACAGCAGTTATACATTAATATGAATGCAGTGTATACTATTTAACTCAATTATTCAAGATATGCATGTATTATATTCTGAATATATGAAAATAATGATAATTTTGCCATTGACATCAGTAGCTTAAGACTAGTCTCACCTAAATTCAGGATCTAAGCAGTTAGGAATCTCATCTAATTTAAATGGTGGGGCTTCATCACCAGCCAATGGAGAGAAACAGGAAAACTCAGGACACAATACATGTCAGGCAGAGAGAAAGAATCATATTCTTTCTCCATGGATGCAATTAACTTAGACTAGGATGATAAATTTTATCTAATCTAATTTTAGGAATGTAAATCAAGTGAATAAGCATGGACAAATTGTACTCATTGTTATTTTTTGCCTGTGGTGGACTAATAAAATGTAAATAAATCTTTATTCCAAAGCCTTTACAAAGTATGTTAGAAAAATAGAGATACTATGTATTTTTACATGTTTTCCTTGAATTGTAATTTGTTTTTCATTGAAAGTGAAAAGTCAGCATATATGAAAACATAATCAAAAAAAGCAAACTGAGGAATTACATATAATTTATGAAATAACCTGATTTCTATTTTGACATAAAGTATTTCAAGAAACTTCACTACTTAAACAGTTTTAGGAATTTAAATAAATTTGCTCAAGTTACTTAATACTGCTTTATTTTCTGTAATGTACTTTTTTGGGGTTTGGATTTTTATTTACCTGGAAAAGACATTGCACACAAATGCCAAAATATAGTATGTCATTATTGGAAATCTATAAACATTTTCTTCAGATATATTACACAAAATAAGATAGGAAATTTAAAATGCCACAATTTTATGTCTTTCAAGTATTATTTTTTCATTTTTTCTATATATAGATTCTTTTGTTAATTTGTATGATATTAGAGTGGGAAAAATATAAGGCTCTAAAAAGACCCTCTGCCACCGAGCAGAGGATGCATATACTACAGCATAACTGGTAATCAACATGACAGAAATCTGTGGCCTGATTAGGATGTGTTCCTGTATTCAGTGAACATAACACGTATTTTTCAAGCCTCTTTCGGAAAAGAAAAATTAGGGAGAACATTAAAAAAACTACTCTGTTTTATAATTTAGAGAAAAGAAAATCTTTTAAGAACTCGATCACCAGAAGACCTAGCATACGTCACAGGGAACTTCCCATGGGTTAAAATCACAAGAGGAAAGTCTGTTGATTTTAATGATGCAGTTTTTAAACAGAACTGTAGAAAACATATGAAAAAGTTTTAGGTAAGAAAGAAACAGAAGGAGAAGTAGCATGTGTTATTAGGGATTCCAAGCATGCTCAGTTTCACCTAGCATTTTAAAGTGATCTTTAAAACTGATATTGAAAAAAAACACAACTTACTTGAAGATCTTGCTGAGTGTCTGTGTGGCTGCTTATTTTTTTCTCTGTTCTCAGTCAAAGCACTTCCACTGGCCATGGAAACAACGTCTAAATCCGTGTCTTCTCTGCTTACAGGGCTTGCCTGGAAGCAGTGGGAGAGAATGTACACAATCATGAAACAAAATATAACATTTTCTGAATGCAGCTCACATTACCCCAAATAAACAAACAGGGTCTGTCAAACAACCTTCTTCAAAATGATACCACAATCCTTTATTGTTGCCTAGGCTGAACAAATGCACTATGTCAAAGCATTTTTGTAAATAAGAGCCGATCTTAAAATTGTGGTTTGTGATCCGAGTTAGTGCAACAACAAAAGAAAACATTTTAGTACAGTAATTTTGAAGAAAATCAATCTTGCAGATGGCTGATGAAACCTTAAACAGCTTAAGATCATTTACTGACCAGTCTATAATTTAAGTTATAGTTAAATGTCAGAGATGTCATATTGGATTATTTTCTGCAATATTTATGTTTTATCCAGGACATGTATCAGTTCAATCAGTCAAGGGCCCAGCAAGTAATTTAATCTTTAAGTTTTTTGCTAATTAACCATAACCATCAGACAGCATTTTAATTATACTTTAGGTAAGAATATTATCTTAATTATAAACCTCTAACATCCAGTGGTAGTACATTTTGGCATGAGGCATGTTACCGGCACGTAAATACGGCAAAAATGAAAAAAATCTTACTTCATTTTAGCAACGGGTCCTTGTTTTGGGCAAAAGTTAAAAATACTGACCTGGAAGATACCACACACTGTAAATGGTAGATTGTTAGTTATGCAGAAATGACTTCACATTTACCCAAGAAGAACTGCCCTTCCTTGAAATGAAAAGCTATTCAACACCTGAAGCAGCCATCTAACAACACTGTCGACTGGATACTGAGGGCCAGTAACAGCGATGGGACAAAATCAGATACTGCAGAAGAGCGACCTACAAAATCCTCAGTGTGCAGCCGGTCAGCTGGGAGTACTGAACGTGAGGACATACTTAAATTTTCTAGTCTCTGGGCCTTCAGAAGTGGAGTCTAGGGGGCAGATTAAATTCTTCCTCTCTCTGGGCTGAAAAACCCCAAATCCTTTCAGAAGCTAGGTATATAACTGAGTAGAGTCCACTTTTTATAAAAACAAACAAACAACGAAACAGGAAACACTATGCTAGTGGTAACATCACCAAAACTTTGCATAATGTAGCAGCTAGACCACTCAGTCAGGAATCGAGAGGCTGGGTCTCAACTCCTTCCTTGGGGGGCTGAAGGCTGCAGCTCCCTTTTTCTCAGGAAAATGCCGTTACTATAAAGTTGTAGGTTACTCTGGAGGAGACGATCTCCAGACTTCCTGTTCGAACCACTCACTGTACCAAGAGCAGCATTGCTCCAATGCAGACAGGCTTTGTAGTCCAGTCTAACTTAGAGAACTCAGATGAAGCGGAGACCTGTTTCATTTCTTTGTCTTTATCCCGTCACTGTTTAATGTAAAATTCATTAAAAAGTTCATGCATTTTCAAACCAACAACTCCAAAGATACAGAGATTTTCACTCTTCCTTACTGACTGTGTACCCTTTGTGTCAGCACAGAAAGTTTATCCCTTGTTTTCTGATGCTTGCCTTTTAGATGTTTAATGACCATGATTTTAAAGTTTTGCTTTGCACAGGTAGCAGGCCGTATTATTGCTGTTAACGTCAATATTTTATCTCCCCTTCTATAGCAGTGTCAAGAAACTTTAAAAAGACTAAGAGTTTTATCCTGCCAAATTTGGTGTTAATATTTACTATTGCTTTAAGCTTGTGAGAGCACCGTATGTTCAAAATCTTAAAACAGAAAGCTTTTAGTCTTTCCTTAGTAGAAATAATGCGACTGTTGTGATGCTTAGGGAAATTCAAACCAATGGAACTGATCATTCTTATTTCCATCTAACCTGCTTCAACACACAGCAGAAGTTTTCTAATGTCCTAATTTCCAAAGACCCAAGAGGCCACAGTATTTTAAACAACTAACCTTTCCGTGGGATTATTACCCAATCCTTACCACTGTAGAACCTGAATCTTAATCATCTTGGAGACTACAATATCCAGCGTTATATGTTAGATTTTTAACAGGGCTGTCTGGTTCTCTGATGTAAAAAATTTCTTATTTTCTTTCAAATAAAGATAAGTGTTTTCACCCAATTACAGAGTAATATTTAAGGTTGTATTAATTACTGAAGTAAACTTAATTTCAGGTTTGTAAAGAACCTGATTGAAAGTCCTCTGGAGCTAATTAAAACCTTCCCTTTTACATTTATAGCTTAGAGCCAAAAATTTGGAAAAAAATTAAGATATTGGTACACTTTTGTGCACAGTGCAGTATTGGATGCCGATTTGTAGTGATCACCATATTTAACTCTTCAGAATTTTTTCCCTTAGTTTTATTAATACAAACCTTTTTTTCCCAATTAATTGGAAATTAATTTCAATCAGGGGGAATCTTTGCCTTGAACATAGTTCTGCATCTGAATATTTGTCTATTTCTTTTGTCTATTAAATTATCAAGATATTCTGTACCCTTCTGAGGTAAAAAGTGCTTTTAAACCCAAGTTGTATCTTAATGATTTGGAGATGTTGATTAATAATGACGTGGTTAACCATGTAGGTAACTTAAACTACATACAAAGATGAATCTGGAAGTCTATCCTACTTGTCATTCAGCAAAATCATATTAATTTCAAGTGCCCAGTTTAAATTGTATGTATGTCAGCATGCCTTCCTAAGCACTTATGTAGTAGTAGCAGTAAGCAAAATCATCAGAATGATCAAGATTAATGTAAGGTCTTAGATTTACTGCAGGTTACTACATTGGGTTTACTTCCCCAATGAGAAGGGCTAAGACTTTATTGTAAATATGCAGCCATTTAAATACCATTTTGTATTAATGAAAAAGACTCTTAAATTCTTGGAATGTGCACAAATATCAGTTAGAAAATTATATTAACCTCATACTTTCAGAATGAAGGCTTATGTAACACATACAAATTAGGGATCCACACCAGGAAACCTTATGATTGAGCATATGTTATATGAAGAAAATACTGGAAATGCCCAGGAATGCTTTCCTCTTATAGTATTTTTTTTTATGTGCATTTCCCTCTTCCTTTCAGTTTACCAGAACTTTTCCTACTTCTTGATAATGATTGCAGCTAAGCGTTAATTTCGTTTTTGTCATGATTTCATAGCTTTTAAATGAGTTACTGTGCAAAAGCATTAGCAGTATGTTCACATTTCACATTTCAAATTTAAATGTTGAGAGGACCCATATAAATTTTAAAACCATAATTCTCCAGCTGTCTATGTGTACAAACCACATCATTATTTCATTGCCTATAGAGTACTGCTTTGTACATTAGGGATACATTTTATTCCTTTTTCTATTTTTGACCTATTGCATTTTTCTCTGTATTTCATTCATGTGGAACAGCTATGTAATTATGTGGCACAGGCTGTGACAATTCCATAACATTGCCAGTTATGTGGGCACACCACATAATACTGTTGTGGGATTGCAGTATTTTGTGGACAGAACTGCTTACTGTAAATAAGATACAATCTACCTATGTGCACATATGCTTACTGATAATTACATAGTATGTAATTTAGATAACATTATTAGATTATGATTTACTCAAATTAGAGCAATTGCTGGTTTAGACTTTACCTAACAAATAACTATTAGTGCTGCTGTAACCAAAATCCATCACAACAGTTGCCTGGTTCATGATTTCAGCCACTAAACTTTAACAGGAACCTAAGAATTGGACACACTCCACACCAGTGAAAAATCTTTGACAAAATCTGAATTAATGACAAAAGTAATAGTAACATCTAAGTCTTAAAAGCATTTTTTGAGCAGTGAATTTTAGAAGAGTTTATGGAAGTGCTTCCAAACGTGCATATTGCATAGGTAGTGAAGCTAAGGAAGACAGAGGTTAGAATGACATATCATCTAACTGGGAAATACTTTTTATGCAACTTTTTGTATTATGTATATGAATATAAGACACTAATTCTGTATAGCTCGTTAAGTTTTTACCCAATTTTTTTAACCTCCCCATAATTATATCAACAAGAATATTGCTAATTTGGCAATAAAATGTAAGTGTATCTCTATAGAGAGAGAGAGAATAAATTGGCCTGTAGGCATCACAATACTGCTCACTATCAATAGAACTTTTGGGTATCTCTGACACTGAGTCTTTTCATTCTGTAAATCTTCAGATTGCTAAATTGCTCATATTGTCCCTCCTGCCAACCTACAGAATTACCCATTTCAGAAATTACGATTTTTTTTAAATGCTGAAAAGAAAAGAATGAAACATGAAAAGAGTAGAGGACATTTTATGACTGAAAAAAAGCATAGAAAAGAAATTGTAGGAATAAGTCCTATTTTAAATACTGGTTTTAATAATGCCACCATATTAATAAACAAGTCCAACTTACTGCCTTTCAATAAATGACACTGTGGGCATATTACAATGATTTAGGCCTGTGACTTACAGAATTTAAGAACATTTAAACTTGCCCGATTCACAAGAATACATTTTTTCAGTCAATAATGTAATTGGTGCTGAACCATATTTAATTTTTTAAACATTTTTTAAAAGGTTGATTTAGAAGCTTTAAAAAACACACAGTAGCATTTGTTGTCTTAAAAACAAAATCAGTATCAGATTCTGAAACTAGAACTCTATGTGCACACATGGGTTTTTGTGCTGAAACATTTTCTTCTGATCTCCATCAATGGGAGATTTGATTGCCAAATAGAGACAACATTAAAGAATTATATTGAATCAAAAAAATCTCCTGGTTGTTTTTACACCAAGTATGCATTTGAAAACACCATCAAGGCATAGCTGAATTCTGCAAAATCCCACAAGAGAACAAATTCTTACCACAAGTTGTACTCGTCTACTGTCACGTATCACAGGATCTAACTCAGGCAAAAAACGACAGCTGGGAAAAAAGTAGAATAGAAATTTCAATAAATCCCACTGTACTGGGTTTACTAAAACACCTGTACAGAATCTTTTCCTGGAAACACTCCTGCTTAAGTAGAAATGATACTAATACTATTAGTATTTAATATTAATTGATAATGTTGAACTATCAGAGTAATTAATAGTAATTTTTGTACTTAAGATTAAAATAAATAAATCATTAACAATTGTTTATTCCTATTATAGAATACTAATTTAAAAGCATAAGTGACAATAAATGCAATCATGTACAAATTCTTGCATGCAGTGACATAAATTGTAGCCAAATCAGTTGTCACATTATTTTATGTAGGAATAAAATTGTTTTCTGTTACATAAATACATCAGCTGTTCTAAACAGTCTACCAGTGATGTTCCAACGGAGGTCAGTGGGACTTCTGCCACATTCAAAAATGGTATCATAATTTAAAAAATGTCAGTACAAATACTAGTGCATAGCACACACTTGCAGAGTTAACATAACATTTAAAAAACTTCTTCTACAAATTTCTGTGTCTTCTTACTTTCAAACATCATTACACGTTCTGTTCCAGTGTTTTCATTCAAATCACAAGTCATGACAGTTATCTTACATAAACACTTGAGTGTTTCACTATTATGGAACATGACTGACAGATAAGTATTTTCTAAGGAATATGTGCTGCATATACTTCCTGTAGTCACTGAAACAATTTAGAAAAGTGAAATACTTTTCCATACAAAACATGACAATATGCAGTCCATTTCATTACAAATTAAATAAATTTTTAATGAAAATAAAGTTAAAATGCTTACACTAAATCCATTGCTTGCCTACTGACACCTTGTTTGGTTTTATTAGAGGTGCTTGGCATTATGTCTACTAATGACTTCACTAAGATATCAGTGGTTTATATTGAACTTATGACTAAAATATACTTACTATGTCTTCATGTTAGTTTAGTGAATGAGATTAACCTTTTCTTTAATTGTATTGATATTTTACCTGTTTAATAACTAAAATTAAATATAGAAGGAGCATGTTTACAACATTTTGGTAAAGTATACTATGAGAAGGCAGAAGTTGGGTCTGTGTTTTGAAGGCAAAACATAAATGCATACTATCTAGTTAAAAAGTGAGTTTTTTACTTCGTTAATCAAATCTAACAATATAGGTAATGTTACAGTTGATCTAATTACATAAAACCATAATATATACCAATAAAGTTATAAAATAAATGATGAATAAGCACTTTTTTCAACACTCTTTACAGTATAAAAACCACTGCATTAGTAGCATAAAACTATGTAGGTATTTATCGTAACATTCTGCACTGTTTATCATTGCATTATCACTGTGGAAGAAGTATCTGTATAATGACTACTAAACAAATTCTAAAAACAAGTACCATGTTTGAGACCTGGAAATATGGTGTGCTGTCTGCTAGCTACAGAGTCATGTTTGTTTTAGAACTATTAACCTAGGTTTCACTTTACAAGATAAATTTAAAATAAAAAAAAATCTAATTTAAAGGCAATGACCTCACCACTTCATATTTTTGAAACTGGCTGCTTCATAATCCAAAAGCTGTGTATGAAGCCATTGGTATGTAAAGTCTTTTCTCCTTTGTAATTTCTCATATAAAGTAGTATCCAGCTGAGAAAATTCTTCTTTTTTACCTGAGGAGGAAAAAAGATACTCCTGTCTTTCATCATTATTTTAAAATATAATTCTTTAACGTTTTCCCAGATAAACTCTGAGTGTATTGCCTTTTACAAGAGAAAAAAGGCAACTACTTAATTTTCTTGCAAAGAGTCCAGCTAACGAATTTCTTCAGATATACTTAAGAAATACTTTTGAATTAATTTTGAATTTTATGGTTTATTTTCTATTTTGGGATTAAATATTGGCCTTCTGAATAACTTTATTTTTATTGGGAAATAAGATTGTCCTTTATTCTGAAATATATATATAAAAATAGATATTATACATAAATTGCTTGCCATAGCATCTGCGCATGTTGCTTATTGTGCTATCTCTATCATTAAAAACACACATTCATTTCTATTTACCATTCTATTTACCAATCCATACGGTAAAAAAAATCACCATTACATGCAAGAGTGGACACATGGCAATCTTATTCCTCTGATCTCTCTTTTACTGATACGATATATTAGGACATTTTAATGGCAATTTCTGATAATGGATTTAAAAACAATTACATACACGATATTATATTTCACAAATTACTTCCTACTTTTGGATCACAAAAGCCACCCAAAGATAGAGAATAAAATAGCGACATTATGGAAAAAAGCTCTATAATTCTGGAGATCCTTCAGTATTTGGGACCATTCTTCTGAATACCAGATACGTTTCAAAGCATAAGGAAGAGGATGCCAGAACTGGAAGAGCCCGCAGAGGAAGCATCACTGTTGCATGGGGACATTCATGGATTAGAATAACTTTTTATTTTCTACCCTTATACATTAACTTTATAGGTTATGTCTTTTTGGCACCTTTAACTCAGGGCTTTCATGAGATATCAGGAAACTTTTTTTTTGTACAAAAGTTTTTTGTTCTTCTCTTTAGTGTAATTTCAGATGACACTGAGTTATCTTCCCTCTTGCTGATTATTCCTTTTTTCTTTTCAAAGATTTTTTTCTCTCAGTGATAGGTGAATTCAGCAGCTACTAGAAGTTGCTTAGTAAACTGTAGGAGCATACCTGTCCTTTTGCACTTGAACCAGCAAATGATGTAGGTCACCTCACTTTGTATCTAGTCCATTTGCCCACTATGAATGATTTAAAAATCAGTAACTGTAAAGGGTGTGTGTGTGTGTGTCAGAACTGCCTTTGAAGTGAATGGTTTCCTCATACTCCTTACTTTAAGCCTTAGTTTTCATTCATGTTTTGATAACGTAAACTGAAGTTACAGGCTATTCACCAACTCAACTTTGTAGAGGTTTGCTACATTACCTGTAGTATTTTTTAAACTTACCCTTCTGTAAAAATCATAATTTACTTTGCATAAGCTGCAAAGTATAGTTCCTCACTTGCATTTTACCTGGCTTTGCAGTGAGCTCATTGCTTTCATCTTTTAGCTCTAAGGGAATTCTGTTAAAAGTATCATAGCTTCTTATTTCATAGTCTTTCATAGTCAATACAAATGTCTTTTGGTTGTGCTCTCCATTATTTATCTTGGTTTAGAGAATCTCTATTCAAACCAAATCCATTCCTTAGGCTGAATGTGTTCAATTGCCAAACCCATAATTAACCTATTAAAATTAGGCAAGGTCCTGGTCCAGAATATGAAGTCATATATGTCTTGCTAGTGACTGACAGACTAGAACTTAGGCAGAAGAATTTATCCTCAGTTGATGCAAAGAACTCTCATTTGCCTCCTTAGAAAGACAGAAAATGAAAAGCTTGATGGACAGTCACTGCATCTGCCCAAATGGGGTTGTGAGCACTCAGTAAAAAGGTCAAGCAGTGAACTGCTCAATCAGTGACAAATATTAAAATATGAAGAGTTCTAATTACAGAGTTCATCACATTCCTTGATTAAAGTGGGAGCCATTTCTTCTTTTCTGAATTTATGATATTGCCTTCCCCTGTTCCTG
Organism: Phaethon lepturus; assembly: GCF_000687285.1. Lineage (NCBI taxonomy): Eukaryota > Metazoa > Chordata > Aves > Phaethontiformes > Phaethontidae > Phaethon > Phaethon lepturus. The sequence continues at coordinate 34,914 of NW_010514230.1, forward strand.
GTTTAGGAATACAGATTTCTGACCTTTTCATTTTGAAAATTTATAGGTTCCAATCTTCAACTACACCGGTACCCTTACAGCTCTTCAGGTAAGACGCTGCTGATTTATAACAGGAGTAAGAAACATTCTGCATGACTTCCCAAGAATAGTCTTGGAGACTGAGCCTTCTGCTTTTCAGCATATGTTCTCCAGTGAGGAATAATTCTCCAAGAAATAATCTTCACATTTTTTCTTATCTGTATTTACAGAAAAGTTGGTCCAGTATTACCATCTTTCTCAGGAGAATTACTTCTTCCTATTAAAAGCATCAGTATTATTTATGCATTTACTAAAATGATTGTGACCTTCTCCTCCATTAAAAGGGAAATCTATGTAGGGATTTAAAACCAGTATTAGAGGTTCATGTCTGTGTCTGTGTGTCAGCGATGGCCAAAAGAAGATGCACATACAATAAGCTATGATAAAACTTACAAAAAAATGAATATTTTTAACTTGGCAAGTTATTTTTCCAAAATGATTCTTAATAATCATTTGCCTTAGTTGCAGTTTGAATTTTTGAGTGAATTATGTTTGAAACACAACTGGTTTTATTTAGTAAAATTTTATTTTATTTTTAATTTATTTTTGCCTGTTAATTATTGAAACACTATTGAAACAAGTGACCAACATAAAAGTGCGCACAATAGGTTTTTTTTCTTAAAATCATATATGTATTCTTGTTCCATATTAGTGTTAATAGTGTTTTTTTTTCTCAAATGGACAGACACTGTTTAATAATTTGTTTAATAATGCTGCAGAAAACTGTATTCTATTTTCTTATGTGGAACATGCCCATATTTTACTTTGTAACAGTAACTTCCCTCTTTTTAATTCTTATGAAAAAATGCTATGTTATGAATTAAAACACAGCATCGTTACTTTTCTGTTCCACTTATGAACATCATGTGTTTGAGGATCTGGTGTATCAGTATCATTAACATGCATTAGCTTGATAGCTTTCTTAAATTAGGGCTCTGTTTTTTTTTAAAACCTGGATCTGATTTTGTAGAAATACTAACACTCACAAACTCCAGAAAAGTTCCAAAGAACTGTAAGCATTCTGCATCTTTGAAATAGATCAGACATATAATCTTTAATTGTCAAACCCAGACAACTCTTAGAATATCAAAGAAAAAAGGAATACATCAAAGAAGGCACAACTCCACCAAAACCCAAATTAATCTCAGAGGTATTTAAAGTATTGTACCCTCATTAGATTATCACTTCTAAGCTTTCAATCTTTTTGACTTTTTTTTACATGACACACGCGTTAATAGTTTAAGATTGAAATAGTCTTACACTTGGCATTAATACAGTAATTATTTTTAGGTGTTGCCAGTTAATCATCATGCAGGTTTCAGGTGCACCTACTGCCATTTTACTACAGAATTTGGGCATCTAAGTAGAGAAAACTTATTCAGAAGAGTCTGGGCACCTGCAATGCCCTTGGAGCTCAACATTACAGAAAAATAACAAATTCTTTCCTAGGTCCCCAAATCAACATGCAAACCCATAAGAACCTGAACTTTGTGATCCAGAAAAATGTCATCCTGTGTCTGTCAAATCCATTTGGTGGGCATGCTCTGAGACAGCATGACTCACGTTCAGTTTAAGATATGGATGATACTTATGCACTTTAAATTAGACTACCTCTGGGCAATCCACTAAGTGAGTTAAAGGAAAAGGGCTAAGAATCTGTGAATCACTTCTAGTGAAGCACCCAAAGTTCTAGACAAAGTCAGTTTTTTTCTCATAGGTTTTTCTTCAAGATTGATGCATCTTGTGCCCTGAGCTGTAGCAGTCAACTTTAAAAAGAGGATTAAAGCATACCCAAAGGGAACAGCTTGGCCTGTGGAAGCTGGAGATTCAAGTCTCACCAGGCTAAGTAGTACCTCAAACCTATGTTTCCCACTTCCTAAGGAATACCTGATACCCATGGTCCCCAGTGCAAGGGCAAGTGTTTTTAATAGCAAACCAGTATGCAAAAAGAAGGAAGATAGTTACACAATGTCTACATTCAGGGTGATCTTTCAGATTCTGCATTTTAATTTTCAGATTCTATGCCCAGGAAACATCAATTCTGATTGTTCTAAATCCCAGTTAGCTACTCAACTCTTTGTCACTTTATATGCAAGAGTATGCTGAGGAACCTGATTCAACATGGTGATTTTTTTTCCAAATCTATTTGTTGACGACGGGGAGATAAAAGGTCTAACTTTAATATGCCATATGTTTCTTGAAACAGAGAAATGTGTGGACAAGTCTGCACTGTATCCAACATTTTACAGTTAAATTTTATGTTTAGAGGATGATTTAATTCCCTTCAAAACTTGCTTCATACAGAGTACAATACAAATAAAGTAAGAGAGTAAGAAAACTAAGACCTACAATGTGAAAGAACAGCTTGGAATTTCTTCAGCATTCTAAGTTTTCCTCCCTTAATATAAAAAATCTGTGACCAGAGTTAATTTTCTCAATATGTATTCTGGAAATGGTGCTCTTAATATAGCAATTAAGTAGCTGAGCTTGGGTACAAAATTCATGTCTGTGCTATTAATGCATTGACATTTTTCTTATCTGGCAGTATTCTGGTATACATTACTGGTGAGCAATATATATTAGGAGGGTGTGTGCATGTGAGTCTGTGTATGAGTGTATAAACTCTTATAAAAATATTATTATGAATGACAAATAAAATTATATATACCCTGTGAAGATTTTTATAATGTTTTCTATGTCTTCTATAAAGTTATGTTATAGTATACATTAATAAATAATCTTGAAACCCTCAATCTAAAATCTAACTTTTTATCTCATTGTTAGTGAGAAAACAAAATGGCATTACTTCTATTACTATGTGTATAATAGAGACAGAATAGAAAGCAAGAACAACATGAGTAATAACATCGCTACCAAGGCAAGAAACTGAAGAATTTGGAAAGAAACAGGAAAATAATAATAAAAAACCCCACAACAAACCCCCAATTCCACCCCCAAAACCACACAGAAACTTAAAGTAGAACGTAAGAGAAATGAGAGGAATTTCTTCTCTTCCACAAAAGTCTTGATGCATTTGTCAGAAGTCTACTTTCTCCCTAAGCATTAAATAGCAATAATACATGCTGATACTGTTTTTGGAAAAAGAATGGTATTTTGAGCGGTCTTTAGCATGCTCACAGGTATTCAGTGAATACATTTATATGAGCAATATATATAAGACTTCCAAGCAGTTGGTAGTATCATGTGGTAGCAATTGATAGAGAGTTCTTTTCACCAAAATCATAGTATGTCCAGATAATGTTTGTTCATCTACAACTCAGATCTTAAAATTTTCAGATAGTGAAACACATACATTTCTACCTTAAAAACACAGAAACTTGTTTGCGACACAGCTATATTGTATGGATGAGTTAATTTTACGTGTTACTTTTTCATCTGAGTAACTTTTGACTAAATTGACTTCCATCTCTAGGACTAGAATGAATGAAATAAAAATATATATAGCAGTATGTGAGTGAGTTCGCAGCTGAAGAAAAGATGAAACATAGAATTTTTTCACAAGAATACCACATCAGGTTATGACCTGCAAAATTCATTGATGCTTAAAAATGCATTATTAATCACATCATCAAGCATTTTGAATATGGGAGTGCTGATAACCCACAAGAGCATGTCTTTCAAAAATTATGAAAGCAAATAGTGAAGGAAAAAGAAAATATTTCTGATTTTTTTTCTACAACTTGTGCCCTTTTTCTCTTTTTACAAGGTATTTCAGATTTTTTTTCAGACTATAAGTAAATTCTACTACATTGCTATTCCATCTGCAAACCTCCTTCTCTTCTCTCTTCATCTGTTATTTTAATCATGTTCTTTTTACCATGACTGTTCTTGACCTCACCCTCACACTCATTCTTCCTTCACTGAATCCAGGTATTCACCACACTCTCAGTTAAGACCATAGTCTTTATTTTGGCTGTCCTTTTTCTCCCTCTTTTCATTTCTATTTTTTGCTGTCTTTCACACTGTGCTATATTTCTGGGTAATTAACACCAGTAATAAAGCTTCACCTACTTAGTTCATCTTGCTTCAGTGGTTACCACATTTCAGCCTGTGCCTCCTGTGTTATCTCTTTGATGTCTTATTATTAGATTATGCAATAGCTGAGCCCTTTCACTGAGATTCCTTAACCACTCAAACTGTACAAATTTCAGCTTCCGAATTCAAGGAAAACAGGATATCATACTTGGGCCTTCCCATGCATTCTTTTCTATTTTGCTACTTGTTCCTGCCTCTGCAGAATACAGCACCACTCCTATTTATCAGTGGTAATTAGTATTTATCCCTGTTTTATTGGTTATGCTCAATTTGTTCCTTTCCCCACATTGAGGCAAATCCAAGTCTTACTTAATCTTCAATGGTGTACTTTTAAAACATGTCATTTAAAGTTATTTCCCTCCATTCATATCACAATAGTGTCAATGAAGTTCTCTCAGTATTTCCTGATTATTGAATCTCTTTCACTGCAACCCTCTGATCACACAAATACATTGCAAACTACTACTTTGCATTAAATTGCTTATGTCTTTTACTCTTGTGAACATGGTACATTTTGCTTTGAATTGCTGCATAGGTTCACTTTCCTGGTACTGTCTTCAAGGCGGCATTATTGTTCCTTCCAATTTATCCAACTTTTGCAACTTTTATGGGCTGTCGCCACTTTCTGTACTCTTCCGTTTACATTAAACACAGTTTCTCATTTACCTTCTATAACTTCCTTCATATCAGTTTCATATCATGGTATTTCCGAAGACATACAACACCTTTCTCAGTTGATCTACAAACCTAAGGAAGCTACCACACAAGCAATTGCTAATTGTTAATTTATGACTGTTCTGATCTGATTCAGGCGGTGAATCTTAGGATAAGAACTTGAAGATCTATTTGGGGAAAGATATAGGGATTGAATAGGGGAGGGCTAATAACAATAATAATGTAAGAATAGGTTGCTTGCGTCAACTAAAAATAAGTCATAGAGGTGGGAAGAAAAAATAAAGGAAAAGTAGTGCACTGGTTTAATACAGGTCCACACTCTCTAATAAATTGTATGAGATTATCTTGTTCACGAAATAAAGAATTATTTCTTAAAAAAAAAAAATCCAGAAAACAAAACAATATTCTGCCATTTGATTAAACTGGTTAATTTTGTACCATTTAAACCACTACATTTAGAGTTATGTAGACTTCTGTTCAAACACATTCATATCAAGGAAATATTCAGCAAAATTGGTTTATTTCTTCAGAATGCTACAACAGTCATTTAAGACTGGAATTAAACATATAGTTATGGCTATTTATTTTAACCTCAGTGAATGACAAAGGCCATGTGAATTTTTTTGCCATAGAAAAGCAGAAGAAAAGCAGAAGAAAAAGCAGGAGAATAAACTGCACATTTGGAAATGTTAAGATTCTAATTTTTCTGAAACCTCCCAAGTTTGGAGATGCAAATATCAAGCCCTGGTGACTGAGTCTATGATTTTGCATTTATTAAATTTTTTATTAAATGCTATATAGTCACTGACTCTACTAAGTTGAAATGTATCAGCTGCTCTGAGTATTTTTGTTTGTACTAAGGCAAGTATTGAAGGCGTCCAAATGTCAAATTCTTCAGACCTAGTATGCTGGACCCTTATATTGTGGTAATAGTATAATAAACAGCATTATTATTAGGATAGCCAGAAATTTCCATATTGGATTAATGTTGTGGTGAAAGTGAAGATAGATTGTATTTTACTCAGGAGTAAGTGTAAAATAAGCAACAACAGATAGGATGAAGAGTGTATATAAAGAAAAGTTGAATATCTCACCATCTACCTACGCACACAGACACACACAGCTTCCTCAGGTTCCTAAACACATGGAAGTTGTGTTACAACTAACAGACTAACCTTGCTCAGTCCAGCCACCCAAGGGCAGACTTATTTTATGTACAGGTTGGGAAATAACATAAAATAGATTCATGTTCGAAAAAATAAATTGGTTCCTTCTTAAAAAAAAATAAAAACCAACCAAACAAACAAAACCCCCCAAACCAAACCCCAACTCTACAAAAATGGAGAAATTAGAGGGATTATATTCTATCCACATGCACACGAGAGGAGTTCTTGATGTAAACTAGTCCTTCCTGCAGTCAGCACTCTTCAAGATCCACTCAGGCTTCCACAAGTTCAAAAAGTACTTACAGCACTTACTTCAAAAAACCTTACAGCACTATGCTGTACTTTCACATTATTATTTTGTGTTGTCGTCTATGAAGAGTGTTCTCTAGTCTATATACTACCTACTTCAGCCACTCAGCATGGGCAAATCTCATCAACAGTTCTGCCGAGAAGTCAAACTGGAGTATAGCCAGGAGTTACCCAGAGATCTTTGGGTAGTTAAGGACCTTGAAGAACCAAAGAAATCAAGGAGGAGTAAAAAAACATTTTGAAATGGTACGCTCAGCATTTCCATGTTTAGTTATCCATTAGTAATGTAAGGAATAAATAAAATGGATGTAGATTGAGCCTATTTTATCTTTACCGCCTACACACTCACATAATTTCTGTCTCATCCCTCAAATCTGTCTAGTACAGACACTATCTCTAGTTTTTCTCATAATCTTTGGGAATTAATAAACCCCCTAATGATGGATGTTCGCTACTGAAAAGAGGAATGGATTGTAAATTGCTCAGAAGAAAATTGAGAGATGCATAATACCAAAAATTTTTTTACAGAATCTTTTAATAGTTTTTATTTCTATACATCCCCAGTTCTTAAGATTAACTGACAGAAACAATCAAGAACTTGAAAAGAAGTGCTTAGTGGCTCAGTAATGAAAAAACATTCCCAAGCAAGAAAAGATTATCGCTTCATATGGAGTCTGAGCCAGCGGAATACCTTTCTCTAAATTCAATAAACCAAGCAAAATGATTTAAGACATCAGATCTTCCAAAGGAATTCTCAAAAAAACAAATACAAAGGAACATTTTGTAAGAACGCAGGAGGTCTAACTACTATGTTGTCCCCTATCAAGAGGCCAAAATATACAAAATACAAAAAAATTTATTGAGTATGACAACCATTAAGGTAGGTTTTGTTTGTACTGCAGGACTTAAAAGTACAAGAAAGGGACAAAAAAATCCAAACCCAACAAAAGATTTGTCCAAAATTACAATTTGAGGTTGTTATGTGACATGGAGATACATATGTCAATTATTAAAAAAATGGGTGCAGCATGAAGTTAGTCAGTAAAGCTGACTTATACCATGTTAATAATTGTGTCATAATTTTTATGAACAAGTACTTAAAATATGTAATTTTGTATCACAGATTGGGAATGTGCATTAAAAAAAAGTCTTTATTATGTTTACTCTTGAGAATAAGCATTTTTCCTAGACAGTTTTCTGAATAATATATGAACTTGTTTTTAAGAACTTGTGTTCATCAACATACGTGATGTACATGAGTACCATATGCAATTGGTACTTACCAATGCAGAGTAACACTGAAAATGAAATAATGAAATTACTGTATTAATGTCAATATATAGTTCAGTTATGAATACCTATGAATTGGTTATCTCTTCTATTATGTATATCTATAATTTTCAATTTAAAAGTGTTTTATTTTGTGTGGGTGAAACTATTCCTGGATTACTTTCCGATGTTGACTTGAAATACCTGTTAGTATTTGATGAAGGTACTGTGACAACAATTCACAGCCTTGTCAGTGCAGTAATGCATAACAGCAGTACTACTCCATACCGTCAAATATACATACAAAGTCTACACAGACTAAGTGCAAGGCTGCTATTTAATTTACTTTATAGTAAAACCCAGAGGTACCACTGAAGATCAGGCCTGTCATTATGCCAAACATTGTATAAACAAGGCTTGATTTAATGTTCATTGAATTAAATGGAAAAAAGTCTCAGATAGACATGGTTCTTTTTCTTAAGACTCTACATCTAAAGTAGTTAATCCCCAAGCGTGTACAATTCTTATACATTTATATCCAGCCTAAAAATAACCATAAATACTAAACTTCCGAGCGACTATAAATAAATACAGACATAAAAGTACTAATTCTTCTTATTAAGTTATACTTAATTGGTTGATACATCATGGAAGAAAATAAACAATATGAAATTCCAGTGTCTTGTGGATCTATTAAAAAAAAGGGAATTTCACTTGTAAAGAAGGACAGGTAAAAAAAGCAAAACAAAACCACAATTTGACTGCTAGTTGTCCCAGGTTAACTCTTAATTCATATGGCTCAAAGAGCTTAGTATTTTCATAGATTTCTTGATTAATTGGACTGAAATTTTCAGCTTGTAACCACATGAAAAATGCAATAATTGAAACACAGTATATAATTTTAGAGAAACCAACACATATTCAAGACTATTCTGCCCCATGGGAATTGAAGTGACTTAATTATATTGATTTTGGATCAGTTATAGTTACAATGGCACAGTTTTTTTCTATCCATGCAGAGAAGGTTTGAATGATTTACCAAACTGAATGAAGAAACTGGAGTTGAAAAAGGAATAAATTAGTCCTGACTTCTCCTGTTCTTTTACAGAATTTTGTTTAGACCTTTACTAAAGTTCTTTTTCTTAATAAGAAAACGAACAAACCCCCCCCCCAGCTCTATTACTGAAGATAATTTAATCTTCCTTGAGCCTGACTGTAAATATTTTAGAGTAGGTGTGTTTAAATTAGTTTCTTTTTTACTAAACTTTTAAGCTAAACTTGCTATGAAACTCTCCAACTCATTGACATACACATATATATTTCTATGTACATATATATAAAATTTGTTTTAAAAGGAGGGAATAAATTAAATGCCATGATGATTCTGAATAGGTGAATTTGCTTCATGTGCGTTATGTTTATACTTGCAATAGCTTTCAAGACAGCTATAACTAATTAACTTAAAAGTATAATTTGCTTTACTTGTTGCCTAACAACAGGTAAAACAGTTGTCCATTCCTAATTTTGCTTGTTTGCAGCCAATTATCTACGCTCCTGCAAATAGCACAGGAGCATACAGAGCATTAAGGTCTGATACAAAAAGGAGTGAAACCCCATAAATTCCAATTAGGTAAGCAAACTCCCACTTCAGATTAAGGAACTTTAATAGCTAATCTTATATTATTTACTCCAGAAGAAGGGAACAGATGATTATATCGAGTTTTACAACCTTATAGACTAAGGTAGGTCATTAAAATTGTATTAACTTACATGGGAACTTGTATATGATTAAATATGTATATGTTTAAATATGATTTTTTGGGGTATATGAATTAAATATGATTTAACTGGCCAAACCAAGATTTTACTTCCACTCTAATAGTCACTGTCATGAAGAATGAACAGCATTTCATTGCCAAGTGTGAATGTAACAAGAAAATATCTGCTTTATGCCTTATATCAGAGAACTTGTTTTATAAGAAAGATTCTAATATAGATTCCTTCTCATACAAGACATAACAATTTTAACAAAGTCATGTGAGTGAAAAGGTGAACAGAATTCTTTAAAACAGTTGAAGAAATAGAGAAATATTAAATGACAAACAGAAAACCTTTTAATTTAATGACAAAAGTGAGAAAAAAATATTTTTGTGTTGCAGCAAGATTATTCTGCTTTTCTGAAAAAATAAATACATTGATTAGAAGCAGTATGTTAGAGGTACTGATACAGAGGCTAGAAAAATGTATATGTATCTGCAATGAGAATACAAAAAATGTATGTAAATACAGAAACATCTGTCACTTGTACCACGGTTCTTGAAATTCTCTTTCAAATCTTTGAACTTCTCCATATTCGGGTTCAGTGAATGCATCGAGGGATACTAAAACTGGAGAAATGTATGAATAGCACCAACATCCTCAAGGCAGGCAGGTCTCTGAACAGATTCTCCTCCAGGATTCTGGCTAGAACAGGAGGAAAACAGGAGAAAAGAATGCAATGATGTAGCAAAATAGTCACTAAAACCAAGATACCAAATTTTCAAAGATACTTAAAACATTTTAATTCTACTCACCTTCTCCTGTATTCCAAACAGATTCTTCACCTTTCAGGACTAGTCCTGAATAACTACATCTCATAGGGCTTTGGGTGCTCATCAGTACTCTCTCCTTGTGCAGCTGTATAATTATGCAATGAAAAAATTGGATTTGCCCCAACCATTTCTATAATGAACAAACATATTGTTGATGGGAAGTCATAGAATATATAACAATCTCATAGGGGAAATAAAACAAATTTCAAAGTAAGGAATTAACATGATGCATGGATAACATGCATGCTTAGTAATATAGTGGAATAATAGTATATTTGTATATAGGTATATATACAAAGGTATAAAACCCAAAAATGACGAGTAGCCACAACTGTGGAAGAAGCAAGTTTTAAAATTTATTCCAGGTAAGCTTTTATAAATATTCCCATTTGCAACAAATGAAAGATGCTTGAAAGAGAATTTTGAATACAGTGCACTCAACTCACATGGTATGATGACAGCCTATGCAGTGTTTTAGCATATGTAGACCAGACTACAAGTAGAGTCTGACAAAACCTAAGAAGGCAGACCTGGCTAAGAGTCAGGAGTCACGCTTATTAAATTGAACTCTCAGGGGTATCATGCAATCAGAGGTCACAATCGAGGCAACAGAAGCAATGTCACGATATCAGAGAAAGGGCCAATTCAGACCTGCTCCCTGACAGGCAGTGAGGTCACGGCTTGCGGCAAATAACTGTATTAAAAGGGAATATTCTCTGCACACTTTTAGAACTGTCATCTGAACAAACAAAGCCAGGTCATTGGTAGGTTAAATCAGAACTTTCTGCCTTAGTAGCGTATAGCTTCCTTTCTTTTTACATTCACTAATAATTTCTCAATTACAAAATATACACCAGCGACTAAAGCAACTTTGAAATACACAGTAGTGTTTAAATTCCCCCTTTTTAAAAGTTAAATTCTATCTTTGACAAAAGATATCCCTCGTATCTTCATAAACTGAAAATTACTAAGCTTGCTTCATATTAGAAAGCAATAAGCATGCACGAGCTTTAGGAAAATGACTCTCCACAGTCAGTTTCTTAGGAAGCCTGGTACTTAATCTGCAATTAGAAACCATTAAAAAAAAGAAAGTTATTCATAAAGTGCTTGTTTGCTGATGATTGTGAAAGTGAAATTTCTGTCTGACTACTTGGATTTCTTTATCTCGTTACCTTGACTGGGTTATCTACAAGATTCTACAAATGTAGCAATTTATGAAATTATAACCACGTTGCATTAATTAACCTGACAATAAACTTGAAAAGGAAGAACTATTCTAGACTGTCATGTAAATAAAATTTTATTCAAAAATATTATGCCTGTACGCAGCCTTTTTTAGGAATATGAGAAAACACACACACGCACACATATATATATAAAAAAACCCCTGGAAAATTCAGTATTTCTACCTACACAAGCCAGATAGATAAAATAACTGCAGTGTATATATGAAAACAGCATAAACCTATGAATTTCAAACAACTGCTAAAATGTTTCTGTATTGCACATGGTAGGAATTGAACTGCAAAGTTAGGAAGTTGGAAGTTGTACATTATAGAAAAAACACAGCATAGAAGTCACATAGCTACCACTGCGTGATTGTACATTTTTATTAAAATATTTGAGTTACTTGCAATTCCTTGTGAAATCATCTAAATCTACCATACATACTATTTTATAGGTTACATGAAACTTGTAAAAGGCATAGGACTTTGCTATAAGAGTTTGCATTGAGCAGCATAAAATTTTTAATACCTAGATTTCAATTTTAGAGTCTTGTTTTAATATTTTGATTGAAAAATGTTGCACTTGACCAAAATATATTATGTGTCTGAACAACAACATTATTACTTATAAAAAAGAAAGAGACTTAAATATCTTCTTAATATATTAATATCTTAAATATGTTCAATATTAAACACATGAAAATGTCTTTTTTGGAATGTTGTAGATCTCTGACCTCATTAATAGTATTAATTCTCCGTAACACCATAGTTCCCATTACAGAATAGGAAAAAAAGAATTCCTTTATAAGCAACTTTAATCAATTACATTTTCAAATGAATGAAAAGCTTTGAGGTGAAGGCCTTCCTTTAATATGCCTCCACTTAAAATACGCAGAGGCATTGCTATTAAAATGCATAGCTACAGGAAACATCTCTTTAATTGTGATTTAAAATGTATCATGTTGTCCAACTGAAACAAGATTTGTACTTATAAAATATTCCTAAGAATACATTATATTCCTTGCTCATAGTTCCATACCAAATAGAAATTCTTTAGCAAGAGGAACATTTGTGCAATGCAACATTCATGGTACTTTTATGGACACAGACTATACACTTTCTGCGGCCTATGTTAAAATACCATTTGCATACCAATATGATTTTAATGGTTGAAATGCTTTGCAAAATGCTTGGAATATATGTGAAAATGCATGTTTAATGACGTCTTCATTAGCAACTGGTTTTTTGAAGTGTAAAAAGAGTATTGGGTAATGTTCAGTAAAAGCAAAACAAATAAACAACCCCAATATTAACTACAGTCCTCAGGCATCCACACAGATGGTAACAAATTCAACAATTACTTTTAACTAAATGTACTAAATCCAAGTGCTGTAACACTTTAGTTTAGAGGAATTTAGCTAAACCTATTCTCCCTTACCCCCTCCAACCAAATCCATTTGGATTTAACTTGTTGCTAAAATTATCTGTCTTTTGCACTCTAAGACCTGGGTCACAACCTTACTTAGGGACAGGAAATAGTTATCAGGTCACTGAATGGTCAAATGAAAAAGGATTTGAAATGCTTCAGTACTCAGGGGTCTATTCATCCAAAATGATTGCCTTATGCAGTATTAAAAGCTGTGAACATGGAGTCAACTTGTTTACGTAGACATTGACTGAGATGCAGATATCTACACTACCTAGCTTTTGCACATAAAATGTCAAAGAAAGGAGAAAAAAGAGAGGAAGAATCTCAGAAGATGCAAATAAAACCATCTGAATGATTGTGTCACCTTATTCAACAATGAGAAAAACTGGTTTTCAACGTCTGATGACATTTCAGATGAAATCTCATTCCCACTGAAGTCATCATTGGGTAGTAATTAGCAAAAAGCAGTAAGACTTTTTTTTTCCTTATGTGTAGTTTCTTTTAGGTTAAAGACTGACAAGCTACTATGCTATGAAAGCACAGGTGATAGCTTGTATAAAATCCAAGTTTTGGAAGTTTGTTGGAACAAACAAACATTCTCTAGCTCAGAGACCACATTTAAGTCTGATGCCATAATAAAGTTCTGATACTACCACAAATTACAACATTCTGCAAAACAGTGGAGAGATGAAGATAGAGGCACAGGCAGATGAAATATGTGGCCAGAAACCTTCAACATGTGAATACAAGAACCCTAAAGACTGGAACCACAATGAGAATTCATAGTATTAAGTTGGTATGTACCTATGGCAAATACCTCTTGTTTGGAAACTTCAGGCAAATAGAAAATCCCTTCTTTTTTTTTTTTTTTTATCTGATTATGAAAAGCAAGAATACTACTAAAAATGTCATACGTCTAGATCATTTATAAATTTTCAGACATGAAGTGCACTGCATAAATGCACATAAATGATGTTTTACATATTTATTTTTAAACTTATACCATAATTTCAGGATTGCTTTACTCTACGAATACTGAAAAAATCCCACAGTATCATTGATGGACAGGAGGCTAGAAAATTAGGCACAGATTTTATTTTTTAGTTTTATTTTATAACAAGAAACTGGGCCACTAGAACTATGTAACTGAAGCTTGAGTGCGTGCACTGTAAGGCCCCTGCAGTCTTTTACAACTTTTCAGCGTACCGCTGTTGTGAACTGGGTTTGCACTCTGCCAGCAGAGCAGCTCTGACCCATGGAGAGCACTCCTTCAGATCAACACTGCCTCAGGCTCTACTGCTTTCTCCAAGAGGTCTTACATTTCAGGCATCAAGTTGAATTTCTTCTGGAGATGATTAACCCAAACCCATGACAGATTTTTTCCAAGATATCCAACTCCTTATGTTTATTTTATCCTGGCTCTTTTTGGATGTACTGGACACAAGTAACCTACTCATTTTACATGTTAAAGGGCTGGTGGAGAGCCATTAATTCCTTAAAATGAGAAAATATTTCAATGCGAGAGTTCTGTTGTGTGAGCTCAAACTAAATAATAAGAAACAAAGCCATAGAATTCTGATTTTAAAAGATAGATCCCCTTCCACACTACAGGTTTCTGTAATGCATTTTCATCACATTTCATCTTACATTCTCTGGAAATGCATTATTCTGTCAATTTTGTCAGTGCTGTATGGTTTAGAGACTGCTTCCCTAATGTGGCATACAAATTCAAAGCCTGGGAGATATGTAATAATTGGATTTTACTGTCAACATGGCAATTGAGCTAGTAGAATGGCAGCAAGGCCATATTTAGAATGTGGTTATTAATCCTTTTCAGATCACAGCTCAATAAAAGATGACTTAATTTAGAAATGGATGTTTACAAAGAATGCCCTTCCTGGGAGTTGATGCCATTCACATTTTTTCATTGAAAATAGCTAATTTCTAAAAGATGAAAACAGCTAACACAAATTATTAGCTATAGTTCAATGTCTTTTTAAATACTCTTAAGTAACAAACAACAAAATATTTAAAGGACAGAAAAAGATGAATATTAGCATTCCACTCAGTCACTTTTTTTAACTCTAACGCAGATACTTACAAGCATCAGTGATTTGAATCAATATAAATGCTTTTTAATTACCATATATACTTTTTCTTCAAAGTATTCATATTTCATTATACAGAAAATCTAAGAAACTATGTTATTCGTTATGTAACAATATTTTAATGAGCTCATGTAATTAACTAAGGTAACCTTACATTACCACTTTCCAAAGTCTCAAGTTCACATTTTTAATTAGCACTAGTAATAATAATCTATAAGAATATTTTGCAATGTTTTTCACTTAAGACTACAAGGAGTTTCATAATTGTGAACTATCAGAAAGCTGGAAAACAGACGACTTTAAACGGACACCAGCTATTTATCTTCCAATCATATGACATAATCACAAGATCGTTTTACCTCTTACTCTTGTTCCTATATGAAAAATAAATGTTATTTCTACTGACAATTTAAAGAGAAATGAATAAATATTTCCATAATTAAAAGCCACCTGAGAAAGCATAATCTGTTCATTATCAAATTTGTATTGGTGAAATCTGTCTTAACATTATACCCCTTACATTTTCTTTAGTCACCAATGAGCATAAAATGACAGGAAATACAGTACTGCCAATTAGAACTACAGGTTCCCAAACTACAGTAAAGATATCTTGACAACACAGTCCAATGCATTTTTAATATAGTTAGTCTTCTTGGCATTGGTCATTGTGCACATTCCTGGGTGAAGTTGTACTTTTTCCACTTCTTTGAAGTGTATGGTATAGATGTGCCACTGATGGATATGGATATGAGTAAAAATAAATGTACTATATGTGCCAATATGTCAACTAATCTACATAATTAATTGGGACATAGTCTGTGAAACTCTGAGAAACTAAGTGAATCATATCCAAGTAATACTTGGACAGTTTGATTGGACTCTCAGCTAATCTACTGCATTCTTCCAATTTGCTCTACAGATTGGAATCCAGCTTCCCATTCCACAAATAGAAATTATTTGGATAACCCAGCAAAATTGTTGCAGTAGATGGATTAAAGACGACCCCCAAAAATATATATGGTTCCAAAACCTTGTAGCAAAACAATGTGCTAGGCCTGGGGGCTCCTTCATTGGTTTTGAGCTGCTGTTCTGGGACGAAGCATTCACACTGTTGGTTGGAAAAGTAGGTATCCTTCCTCAGTGTAAATGAAACTACAGACCCTATAATTACAGACCCACAGCTGGCAGAGATGCACGTTCAGCCAGGACTGATTGGAACTTCCCAAGAAAAGAGAAGGAGTCAAGGATAGATTCTTCCTTCAATTCTTGGTCGACTTTATCCAAAAGAGTCAAGTCTATTTTACATTAGATCAATGACTGAAAGGCAACAAGAAGAGAAGCAGTCACAAAGCTTTCTAAAAATATGCTTTGCTACAAAATAGGAAATGATGAAAATTATCTGTGTTCCTTATAATGTTTCCAAAATTTTGAGATCTTTGAAGTGTCACCATCTATAAAACACACAAAAACCTCCAAGAACGTTCAATAAAACAGTAAGGAGGCATATTTTGTTTATCAGCTAACTAGCACTAACTGAAACTCAGCAACCATGCTGGAAGCATAACCATATCACACCAAAAAAAAAGCAGTGTAGTATACATAATCCCCAGAAACATCAAGCAAATCATCAGAAGTGAAAGTACATCAAGTCAGGTTTTCATCTGCCTTCAGGTTTTTGATCAGGCTATAGTTTCTTAAGAGAAGCAGTAAACACATATTTACACTTGTATATTCTGTGGCTTACTTTATAACCTACTGAAGTTAATGTCACAATATATAATTATGATTAAAAAATATTATTTATTTAAATAATAGTTTTAATGAATCTCTATTATACAATGACCACATTAAATTAATTTTAAAGAAACTGAAATAGCATTTAAACAGAAAACATTAGGATTACAAAATGCATGTTGATGCTACAAATTACAGCAGAGAGTAGTTGTTCATAATTTACTTTCCTTTCATAATATACAAAGAAAAAAGCATAAGTGCTATGCTTATTGAATTCGTATAACCACTTATACTCACAGTATATGCATACATATTTGTGTGTGTATACACACATATATTGTATGCATATGTATTGACACATAGATAGACACACACATATACACTAACACATATTTAATCACATTCCCTTGCTTTGGGCCTTCACATCTTGCTTGTATTTTTAAATGATAAGTTCTTGTCTGCTGGAACAATGTTCCCTCATGCTGTTGATGAAGTGTGTAATACAAAGGGGTTTGTCTCTGACTAACTTCTGTGTGCTATTGTGATACAAATGTGAAATAATGGTCCCCTGTGGGGATTTTTGTAACATCAGTGAGTAAAGTATGATGACTCTTCTAAGATTAATAAATAAATGATGTCACTCAAGTTTTGAAAATCTATTTTTCTAGAATGTGTATGTCAAATTAGAGATATGTGAATTGTCATGTGGGATTGAAGTTATGCACAAGTTTTCAAAATTGGATACCAACATTTTGCATATCAGCTCCTCACAACTTGTGTAACAGGAAAATAGTTGAATATTGCATCAACACTGTGTCCTCACTATATTGCTTTACAGACGTTGCATGATATAACACTGTCAGTATGATGCAGTAGCTTAGATGAGAATGCAAATTATGACAGAACATAACCTTTCTCTCAGAAACACACAAGTATCAGATATTAAGCTCATTCCTTTTTACTCTATTTTTATACCTCTAATTTTTGTATTCCTTTTTGTCTTATTTGTATTTTTAAACGCAAACTAAAGGCACAGTGAAGACAAAAGACATTCATCATACATTTTAACTAGATTACCACTTAAATGTTCGCTACCATGATATGTTCCAGTTTGAAAATCTAAAACTGTTCTAATTGTTTCACTTCCGAGGGCATCCCCTTTCAAAAGTAGTGATTCTGTTATTTAACAGATAACACATGTGTACTTGCTGTTGATGCTATGGTTTCTCCCCCCATTTCCCAATTTAAAGAAATAAAGCAGGAATATTTAGAATGCGCCTTTTTTTTTTTTTTTTTTTGAGATTTATTTAGCAGTTTATGAAGGAGATGGATTGGAATTCAAGTTTTCTACCAGAGCACTGACTACCAGTCTGCGAAGGTAAATCAGCTTGAATGGAGGAAGTTTATTTCCACCATGCAATGGACTGGTCTGTGTTCTCTCTTGACTTAAAATACGGTGTCCACAAGATTTATGGATACAGAGTGAAAACATTCCACCTTCTTGTTACAGAAAGAACTCCCATCGCAGAACAGACTTAAAGAAATCTATTCCAGGCAAAAGAGGAAGAAATGGTCAAAAGGTGAGAGGAGGGAAATGGGAAACAAGCTTTTCTGTGAGTGAGGGAAGAAATGAGTGATAACAGAACTCTGTGAAATTATCATGCAGGTGCTTTGCTTTGTAGTAGATAACATGCAAAGTGTTACCAAATTCTAAATTTAGAAACTCTTAGTTCTGTCTGATGGTATCTCACATACACATAAATAAATGTTGTGCTGCACTCTTGAGTTCTAATTCACAACCTAGTGTTGTCTGGCCATACCATCCAAAGTAGCAATGCCTCAGATAGAAGGACAATTTTATATTCTGGTCAAGCAGAAGTGTATTGCTTGTCTTCTTGGAAGGCTCAGCAGATTGCAAGTAAGTAGCCAACAAAAGATTGCTGAAAAAAAATCTCAGTTTATCAGCTGGCCAAAGGAGTACAAAGGCCCTTGAAACAAAAGATAAACAAGAGTGCCAGTGCAGTACTTGCGTTTTGATAGCTAATCTGCTATGGTGCCTTCACCATGTATTCAAAATGTATTTCATGTATTCAAAATGTAATTTCAGTAATATTTAGAATGCTTATATTGGCTTTCCAAATGAAAGGAAATGTCTCCAGGCAGGAACAGATAAACTGGTGGCAGGAGCTCTAGCTAAACCTACAATAACTTTAAAATACCGAGCCTGGGATCAAGCTTATCTCTTTGACACGGCTTTGAACATTGACACTACTGCTTGTTGGCTTTGGGCATCCAGTGATTTGCAGGTAGTCTGCATGTCCTACTTCTTCAGCATGTGATGCATTCTGACACATATGCGTATGCCATAGGAACAGATATGAGACACTGGGAATGATGTCAGGCACAAGTATATACAGACTCACTATATTCTAGGTAAATTCATGTTTGGATCCAAGGCAAATAACAGTGCAAACATTTTACCTCTTCAGAATTCACCAAGAACTGTTTCCAACCAAATTTGAGCATGGGCTCATGAACGTGAGACAAATTTGGACTTTCATATAGCTAGGTTAATTGACTGAATTGCAGGACAAGTAGTTTGTTTGCAACTCTGATTGCACCCTGTCTCAGAAAGGTTCTAATTTCCATCCTCATTCAGTGAATGTTAATATAGTATTATTAATTTTAATTTTACTTTGTGGGATCGGGATTAAATCAGATAACATACAGCTGTGTCTTTGAAAAAGATAAAAAGAGAGAGGGGACAACTTTCGGAGCACACTACTGAGTTGCAAATGGAATTAGTCTAAAAACAATGCCTCTGGAGATGCTCAGCTTCTTACAACAAAGGTATTTTAAATAGACTTGGCCTTTTTGTAACTGTACTGAAACCAAGGAAAGTTTTAACTTGAATTTCAACAGTAAAAGAGCTACATCAGTATTTAAATGGTTTTGGAAAGCCGATTTTATATTTACATGCTGAAGATTCTTTTCCTGTCAAATGGTGGATTTTTAGGGAATATTTATGAAAGTAACTTCCTAAAAACATATTAATGATCATCAGGAATTAATGGCTAGCTTGAGAAAAGGTGACAATGAGTGAAGAATTTGAAGTGATATTTCATTTAGAAAATTTTATTCTAGTGCTTTGTATTTTATACCTCTGCAACATGCTTTGATGTTTTTTATGATTAAGATTTAATATTAATAATAAATAAATAAATTAGGCACCAGTTCATTATGAATTTATCTCTAGGTGCCCACCCCCATGAATTGAAACTGAAATGTTTCACTGCTGTAACTTGAGATACCCAGGAACAGATAAGAACCTTAAACTTCTGTCTTCTTGTATTTGTGCATATTGTTTTACATTTCAAGTAGGCTTGCTTAGAAGACATTAGAAGATATATATGCTCATATGCACAGAGATAAAGTGAAATACTTGTTCATACCTTCAAAGTAACCAGCATTTATAGGCTGTGTCTTCCTTGGTGGTTTCACATGGAGATGTTTATTTTCATTGTTTTTGAACAACGCCAGGCACACAGCTGGGTCTAGACGACAAGAACAAGTTAAAATCAAAGGTCAGACCTGGCTCATTCATTCCTTCAAGCAGTTTTTCACCTTTTAGACACTTAATAAATGAAAATACCTTTAAAAGTAGGTTTTATATTCACAAAGGATTACACTTTCTAAAATAAAGCAATATAAATACATGTGCAACTGAGAACCAAAGTCACTATTTTGCAGGATTTTAAGTGTAGCTCATCTCAAATAAAAATTAATTCTAAAGCATACACTTGCAGAAAATATTAAAAAAATATGTTTTTAAAGCTTGAAATCTTAACAGAATATATGCCAAGCACTGTTTCTAAAAGCTTTGGTTCAGCATTATTCAGCAGTCTAAAGCAAGTCGTTTAAACCTAAAAAATGTTAACAGGAGGCAGGTTATTTTTGATGCTAACCTTGCAGATAATAAGCTAACCTTCTTCCATGTCCCATCCTTACCAAAATAAAAAATACTCCAAAAGTCTATAGACTCATCTATATGCCACAGTATGAAATCTTGATTAGTGTCATAAATGTTATTTTGAAAGCTTTGCAAAAAAGCAAAGATGAGCACAGATCTGTCTATAAAGCTAGATAATACATGTTCCCAGACTGGAAAAAAAATATAAAGTTTAATTAATGTAAGCTAAACTAATGCAAAATAACACGTCAGGAAAGGTGATTTTCATGCATTATTTCTTATGTGAAGGAAGAATTGTTTGCTTGACATAGGAGGAAAGTAGGAGTTTAAGGGAAACAGCAGGTTAGAAAGAATGTGAAAATTCTATGCACAGTGCAGAATAAACCAGTCAGTTATTAAAAAAAAAGGACTGAGAAGAATGTAGAAACAAAAGCAACTATATAATGATGAGCAAAAGTATATAGGGTTTTGTAGGTATGACACTAAGCATGATAACATGAGTAATAGAAAGCCAAAGGAAAAATCAACGAAATATGTTTCACATGGTAGCACGACCATAGCACAAGCAGACAAATACACCCTCAGGAATATCTGATAAACAACGAGGCAGAAGAGGTTCATCTACAAAGGTGGCTACAGACTGTCACAAAAGAGTAGAAATTAATAAAGAGGGAAAACAGCAATAGAACTTAGCAAGAAAGTAGATACAGCAAGGAAAGGATCTAAATTTTCACAGAGAATGCAAGTGTAGCAAAAATGAGTATGTAAGACACTGCAAGAAGAGATACAGCAGGAAAACAGAGGAGATGGAAAGACTCAAAGAGCATTCAGACAGAAGAAATTTACATGACTAACTATGTCTGATGCTTCATTTTGAGCTTGTTACATTACCTTGGTGTTTATTGAGAGAGTTTACAAGAGCATCTATATTACTGCAGCAAAGTAAGTAGGGTTTTTTTTTGTTGTTGTTTTCTTATTTATGGAAATAAAGGATCAGAATGCCCTGTTAAGCCAGTAAGCAATTTCTTATGAAGTTTATCAGCAATTTATAAAGTTGGTTTAGCATAGACCTCTATATTTGCAGTAGATGCTTCAGTTACAAATGCTAATGGAACATAAAGGGATCTTAAAAGCTCCACTTCTTCTCAGAGAATGCTTTCTTGACACAAGCAAGACAATGCAGACATACTGTATCTTTGCCTTATAAGCCCGGAGAAGATCTCTAATGGGCTGTGGGTACTTGAAGAGATAACACATTGACAAAACAAGTCAAAATGTTACGGTATTCTTGGTCAGCCACACTGCAGCAGCATTTGGTTGACAGAATGTTCTTAATGGTGCTAACCTCTCGCAAAGCAGCAAACTTGACTAACAAAGGAATGGTAGAAAATAGCGATGGAAGAAAGCCATTATTCCTAAGGCAGAATCCACAATACCTTACACTTTCTTTTATCTCAAATTGTCTAGACGAATCTCTCTCGTCTTGTATGATTATAGCCTCTAGATTAACCCAGAGGATGTCAGATTTAGTCGTTTTAACCCACTTTTACTAAATAAAGTATAAATTCAATGAAACGACTTAAGAAACAAAATAAACAATTACTAGGTCCATTAGTTTTAAAGGTATATTTTTAGAATTATTCTGATAATGGGATCACCTCATTCACAAACTGGATTACCAGGTTTGTAGATATTTTCAACTTGCACAGATAGATAAAGCAGGCCTATTTTGGCATGCCTCCCAACTCAAAAAGCAATTTGTAGCAACCTAGTGTTCTTTAGGGAAGCAAATGTTTGGGGCCGTAGATCTCAGTAAGATTTGTGATAAATTATCTTGAAATAGTAACACCTCATATCTTAAAAGTTCTCTCTGAAATTTTAAGTAACAGAAATTATAAAAATATTTTAAGTAAAGTATGAATTATTATCTTGTATGATATATAACCATAAGAGTACTATACACAGATAAAAATGTACAGAATAAATTTTTTTGTAATTAGTTTTTCCAACACCCAGCATACAGTGTTGATATGATACAGGGTTGATACAAACACTTCTTATTAAAGGCTTCTTCTAGTCTTATGCTAGTTATAAAACCAGTGTCTTTCTTCAATAAAAGATGAAAGACAAAGTGATGAAATTGATTAAAACCTCTTAAGACAAAATGTGATTGAGGATTTTTGATTAACTTAAAATAATTCCTGAAATAACACAGTTTTTTCCTATATGGGTCTATTGAAATTATTCCAAACTGCTTTTAAAATGTCATCTTTCTTTAATACAGCCTCCCACCCAATTCTGTGAAAACTCAAACCAGTCCAAAGTTAAACTATACCTTTTGGGTGAAAACACATGAAGTTATTAGTGCCAACCAAGATTTTTCAAACATTTATTTGTAAACAAGGACGTCAGCAGTAACGAAGGTCCATGAACTGGGAAGAGAGGGAAATGATGGAAATTGTTCTTCTAAGAGATTTCTATCAGAAGATTTATCTTTGAGTCTTTGCAAAATAACTTAAATAATCTACAGTGCCAGACTACTTGAATTTGTACCTACCTGGATCACCTCAACCATTGCCTACAGCTCTTTTGTTATTAAAAAGGAGTCCTTTTCTTTATCTAGTCCCAAATGCAGGCTATATTACATAGATTACTTTATAATACTAGTGCTTTTCAGTCTTTGAGTGAGCTAGGGAAATGAACTGCATGTATGCTTTGATGACAAGCAATCAAATGTTTTAGATTTCACACAGAGAACTGTGAAAGAGTCCAATAGTTCAAAATCATACACATATCTTCCTAGATTCTGGCATTCTCATTTAAATGTGGCTTATTAGATGATGATCTGTGCTGGCAATGTAGGAACCAGGGAGGTAATTTAATGCACATTGCTTGGCTGACTCCAAATATAGAAGATAAGTTGGACAAACACAAGAAATGTTATAGAAACAATATGGAAGGAATAGTTACTGCCTGATCTGGCACCACATTCGCTAAACAACTTCTTGATAATATGTGAAACTGAAAAAATTAAATGTTTGTCATTCATTTTTGTTGTGCAATATCTGTAATTAGAAAAACATAAACATATCTGTGCCAACTTTAAAGTTGATAAATCAAAGTAGCACAGAGTGACAGATGCTTATCTATAAGATAATTCAATTTGTAAATTCATTTGGAAGAAAGACCACATTCTGTTCCATAACTGATTAGCAATTAGAACTCCAACTCATCCATGGGTAGAGTTCCCAGATGATAGTGCTACATGGAATACACAACAACAAAAGTAGCTTTCTTTCTGCTACTAAGAAAATATAGATTAGCGGTCATTTATGTAATGTGTAACAAGGAATAATAATATCCCCCAGATTTTTATTCTGACTGTTGTTAATTCAACAAATCGTTGTTGTACAGTCAGATCATCTGTTTTGGGATTGTGGGTTTTGAGGGGCGTGGGTTGGGTTTTTTGTTGGTTTTTTAAATTAGTGCTGCATTGCTGTCTTAAATTCTAAACTAGAACTAAAAAATATTTGCTGACCTCTCCGAAATAACTTTATCATTGTGCTCTGGTTCTAGGAGTCAAGGCCCACTCCTGCTGCTTTTTACCTTTTATTTTTTCCCTACCTATGTGGCAGCAAGAATTACCATCTCATGCTGACAAGAGAGATTTCCTTTGGAGAGGAAATGGTTAAACAAGAAGTAATACAGCAGTGTAGGAGAGACAAGCTGAAAGCAAGACAAGGCTTCCAGCCATTTTAAAAGAAAAAGAAGTTAACTTTCAGAGGCTAATATAAAATCCACAGAATCAAAGAAATCCAAAGTTAAGCAAGAAATTCTGTACTGCTGTGCCAAGACATCTTTAGGAAGCTAGGATTGTTATGAGTCATAGATGCTTAATTTTTAAGCACAGTGAGGTGCATTAATGTCTGCTGTATTTAGATTTTTAATTAGAATTTCTACAGAATTTTATGCACCCATGATAAACAGGAATATTTCTGACATTATGCCAGTTTTACTTGGCTGCAAAATTTCTGGTTTCTTGCCCACACTTTTTGTATTATCTTACTGTAGAGTAAAAATAGTTGAAGCAGACACAGCCTACATTTGGTATTGTTAAAATACAGGCCACAACTTTATTTAACTACATAAACAAGCATACATAACTGTAGTGGATTAGGGCATAACAGGCCTTAAGGCCAACCATTAGTTGGTGGGACTGGTCTACTGCAATATAAGCGTTGCCTGAATCACTCCCTATTACAAGGTTATGCTGCTTTAAGCTCTTCCTTGTAATACAAACCACAGGATTCAGTGCACTTGCTAGTATTTTCCATATTTTTTTCACTACTGAGAAGGTACGTGGCCAGACATATGAGGTAAGATACTTCTCAGTTACTTCTGCATAGCTAGAGTTTAACTCTGCACTTCAGCCAGTCACTCTAGGTTTTGTGTCTAGGCAATGGAGAACTGTAAGTGCTTTTACAGTGAGATTCAAGTAGCCCATTTTTGAATTATGTTTTAGGAGGAAATTAATAGCATTTAAGGTGGCTAGTTCTTTCCATAAAGGAATGCAGATGACTAGCTCAGATGTGGCCTTCTATAATTAACCAAATGAATCCCATCACCGTTGCACTAGGAGAAGACAAACGCTTTAGACGGTAAATGGAAAGGAACACCTTCCCACACCTGAGGATGTTAAGAATTGAAGCTGTTCATGACTGTCCAATCCAAGTTCCAATCCAGGAGACATCTTGACTATATTAAAGAACACTTGTAAAACTCTCTGAATGGAGGCTGATTTAACACTTTGCATTTGTGAACCTCAGGCCTAAAGCAAAGGAGTTTGATAGCATATGGAAGCAGACAGCATACTCTGACAGGTCATTTGTTCCTACAAAATCTGTCAGTACCTTAGCATTACCTGCAGCTAATAAGATCATTACCATGGATGAGCTCAATCGCACATAAAAGATGTTTGGGATGATGCTGAAATCTTAGCGTAAAAGCTATCAGCTTATTTGTTAATAGCTTATAATTTATTTGTATACAGAACCTTTAGATGTTGGTATAGCTTTACTTTTTGTCAGAACTTAAAATTTTGCTTTTAAGTCAGATGTGTAGTAGTAAATGGATATAATATGAAAAATCACTTTTTTCATGCTTTTAAGTGGATGCTGGCTATTTCCTAGAGGGTAGGAATCTGTATCACTAACAAAATTGTTTTATTGTAGTTAGCATACTTTCAACTATTTCAAATCAGGAAGCTAAAAAGGAAAACAGTTACAATCCTAACACTGAGGACCTGGAAATTCAAAAGAAAGAACAGAAATAATAGTACTAAAAATAAATCCTAAAGATTTCTTATGCAGCTTCAGTAAGTACAGCATTGATGAAGCTCATTTCAGAGCAGATTAAGGCGATAGGATGCAAATTTCGTTGGCAACATTAAAAGACAATGTTGACATCTACTTATTCAGATGAACTGCAGTCTGCTTTTAAACATTAGAAGGAATAAAGTCTCTTATGGAATTGCTGCTGTGGTAGGGTTAAACTCACAGCAATGGCCTAAAATTGTGAACTCTCTCTCTCTCTCTCATTATATTGGAATTGCTTTAAGTATTCTAGCATGAGCTGTATCACAGAGAGATCCAAGAAAGATACTGGTAGCCTAATGGATCTGGTTACAGTTTCCCAATCTGGAGCTGGCTAGCCTCAGGATAAGGTATATCTGCACTAATTTAAATGCTGTAAAGTCTCTCTGTTCAGCCACTCTCAACAAGATCCTGACTTGCTCTCACCAGTTCAGAGGAGGTAGCTGATGTAAAACATATATACATGGAGATTCTTCTCACATCACAAATATTCCAACAGGATAATTTTTTAGTGCAACAGCTGAGTTTTAATTGATAATGTCTATGCGGTCCTTCCTGACCAAATGAGAAGTCAGGACTGACTTTGTCAGTGTGCAGTATGAGAAAGAATAGTTGGCTTGATAATCTTTGTACTGAAAAGGTATTGTGTGCAATATTTCAGGCATATTTCTTGGTTCTGGAATTATGCTTTCTGCTTATCTGAAAACAAGAAGGTGATTTTAATGACTTTCAGAGAACTCTATACAGAAAAATTATATACGCAAGTTATTTTTGTGCTTGATGTAATAGAAAGACAAAAAATTCCTATAGGAAGTAGTATCAAGAAGAGAAAATTTGAACCTATAAAATCATTGTGCAAAAGCTTTGTTAATTTTTTCAACACAAGTAATACACTTAGAGAATATTCCAAGTGACACACTAAAAAGCTCAACACACATATACCCTACTGAGTAATCTCAAAAGTGAATATAAACATATAAAAAAATCCATTAGAACTACAACAAAAATAGGATAGCAAATCTGATATGCTCAATCAGACATTTATGACTGGATTAATTACTACTAACATAAACCAGAACGCATATGGAGAAAAGATGATATAACCTAATAAGCTCTATTCATTAAAAAATGATAGAGGCCACCAAATGGAACATATGTAAAATACTCATCTGCACTCCAGATATTTACTAGGGTGGGTTTTTTTAGGTAACATGGTAGGGCAGCATGGGAAGCTATCAAGATTTTTATAGAATCACTTTAACCTCTCACCCATTTTTTCTCCTTTCCATAACAGTAAAGCATGGTCTGTTGATTACATGCCTCTCTCGCCGCCTTTTTTTTTTTTTCCTTATTTAACTAGAGATCTTTTTTGTCATATTTATTTTTAGGAATAATATTTGAAGTAGAAAAAATTATATAGAGAAACACTTTTCTTAACTTTACCTGTAGGCTGAATTTCTTCCCTTCCAAGAGCAAAATGTCTTTCAATAGTTTCAGCATTTAACACAGAAGAGATTTGCAAAGTTATACAAATTAACTGTAGTTTGTGATGCAATTTAAAAAAATTAAATGTAAAGAAAGGTACACTTTCCATAGACCATTTAGAGTTAGGTCCTATTGTCAACGAGGCTCTTACACATTTGAACATTTCTTATACTAGCAGTATTTTATTAATATTTTTATTAACATGTTCCATTAACATTTGTATTACCATACTGTACTAAGAGTTGACGATTCTAATAAAGGTTTATTGACATAAGTATCTGAGAAGAACCAGAAGACAATTACAGAGAAGCTGGATAAGCATTATCTATTTCCACAGTGAACATTTAATACAAAAATATTATTTCATTTCATATGTATCAAACTGTCATTTTCATAAATAGTTCTTGCGTAAGTCAATAACTTTAACCTGAGGTTCCCCAAAGAGAAACATACAAGAAGCACAAAATGCAGAAATATAAATTCCACATCTAGAAAAAGAGATACACAAACAAAAAGAAACAAAATTTCTGTTTAACATATCTGTGAAATATTCAACTTCAAAATCCAGAAGAGTGCTTTGTAAAATCTGAATATTTTATCATTGGACCAAATTGATTTCTTTACAGAGATTTAAACTGAGTTGTTTTTACTGAATCACACTCCACTTCTATTCAAATTAATGTTTAATGTTCTGCAAGCAAACTTTTTAAAAGAGAGACAGTATTTTGAGATTTAGGAATAGAAACATTACATCAATATAACCTTTTTTAACTGTTGACTTACCTAAATTTTTATTACTATATTTTTTGGCCTTCATTTTATGGGCCCTCTTCAGCATTAGCTGTGCAGTAGAAATATCCTTAAAACCCCTAGGAAAAGAGAATAACTTACTAAACATTTCACATGTATTGCGTTACACCAGCTGCTTATTATTGTATAATGCACTTTTCAAAAAGAATACAAGTGTATAGTATTGCATGGTATAAAACTTTCTGAATTGTACAGATAGCTGCAATGCTTAACATTACATTATCGCAACTTATTAAGATGGTCTCCCAGACACTTGTATAAGTAATTACAATAATTTTTACTTTGGTAGAAAACAGAGATTCTTGGAAGCAACAACCGCCAACTATACCGTACCTATTCCTGGAAGTCACTACGTAAGCAAAATAGCTTAACATACCATTCTTCTGAAATTTTCTCTTCTTTTTCAGACATGAATGAAAAATTCTTTTTCTCCTTCCAGTCAGAGAGCTGTGACATTGCTCCCTTCCCTGATCTGAAAACAAAGTATAAGAGCGGCACGGAAAGGTAGGTAAATAAGGAAGGGTCTCGGGTGACTATTTTGCAGCCTTTGTTATTTTGCAAGTTGTTTGTGCCTTTTAAAGGCAGCTTTTTTGAAGCTTGGAAATAATACAAAAAATCTATTTTAATACTCCAGGAAGGCTTTATCTTGGAGAGTAATAAAAGTCTGCCATCAATTTAAAATGTTTACATTTCAATTACTTGAAGCATATTTCAGTCCTTTCTCTCCAAAAGAATGCAGCTGTGTAAGGAATCCCTTTTAATCTTTATCTAGTCTTACAAATCTCTATTTCAACATCTATGTTATGATATATATGAAAAAATACAGGTTTTATGATTTATAATCAAACATACATAAACAAAAATACACATATATATTCTTACATTCTTAATTCTGGTAGTCAATGAAAAATAACAACTGAATTTAATATACTTGGTTTTAACAAGTAAATACAGTTTAAGTCCAGTAATATCATATTAACCAAAAGTAGCAAAAGCATCAGAAAACAGTCTCAAGTTCTCCTCTTTTTGATTTTTGTCAAATCCAAATGAACTAAATATAATGAAAAAAAAATACTATTTAACTTACCTGCTTTGAAAATGGATATTTTCGGCTAAGTGTGAATGTGGTCTGTTAACACACTGCCAAACTTCTTGTGGTGACAATGGCAAACTATTTGAATGATCAGTGGAATTTGAAGGCCTAGAATACTTAAGTGAAAGAAAAAGAATGCAGTTGATAATTCCTGCAAGTTTGAGTTTAAAATACGCAGGTAAACCTGCACTAGGGTTTGCAAAGTCTATTACTATAACAGAAAATATTCTTAATGGTCATATGCCCATTACAGACTTCACCTTCAACTAAGTAAGTAGGGCAAAAAGGTGACTTTAATTATACTTAATGTCCCCAAATATAATGAATTATACATTTATGAGACTCCTTGCTTTTAATTGTAGGAAATAAAACATTAGTAATACTACATTTGTAACAAGAAGAGAAAACCCTACCAAAACAACAAGCTAAAACTTCAAAGTTTATCAAATAACTAGCAGACATTACAGTTCAATGACCTTTGGCTGTTCTGAAAACATTCAGCTGTTGTCATATAATGCAGATCTTAGTATTTTTGAAGTAGTGTGTCAACTAGCAATTTTTAATCCGTTGCCAAATGTACAGATGAAGCACATCATCTTTTTTTCTGCTACTGTGAAGTAAAGTGTTGAAATAAATCCAAAATAAAGAAAAAACTAAGCAAATGAAAGAAAATTTAAAAGAAAAATTGCATCTGGAGATGAGGAGGAAGTCTGAGACTTCTAAAAGTAATTGTGTTTTTCAAGTCAATAGATTGTCATATTAATCACCCCAGAATAGCATATCCTTAAGGAATGAATAAAGACTGAAGAGTAAGAAGTTTCAGTGACATGTTACCTTTGGCCAGTGCAGCTGGTCTGAGAGCAGGAGTGTTTTTGAAGGGAAACGGGTGGAATCTAGAGTTAGCCATTCCTTCTCTAATGCAGCCTGCATGAATGAGTAAAGTCAAATAGTGCACTGATAAAATCAGTTTAGTTTTGATAACTTTTGCAAAGTCTCTTTTAAATTGTCATACATACTGTTTCAAGTGTTTTCAAGTCATATATCAGAACTGCCACCTGCAGAGCAATTGCACTTAAAACACCTTTGGAGATGCTGTGTTGCACTGTTTTATTTTAAACAAATCAGATTAACAGTATTTGTGGGTTGTGGGGTTTTTTTTTGTTTTGTTTCTTTGCTTTGTTCTGTTCTGTTGTTTAAATAAGATGTATCTCCTCCTTCTCAAATTCTTGTAATTTTATCCCAACATTGTTAGTAAAGCCAAGTTATTAAAAAAGACTGCCAAACTCTGAAAAAATACAGACCTAAGGTACTTAAAGGTCTAAAGAACATGAATAGCTTGCTTTGCTGTTTTTGACTAATTGAGTATTTTATATGCAGATGTAGGTGCCTGATTCTGTCAAACCTGTTTTTGTTGAGTTGAAGTGAATTAGTGAATAGCTTTCATCAGAATCTGGGGTTAAAAAAGTGAATGTTATATGTACTTATTCCTTCAATTAACCAATTTTATTTTTGATGTAATGGAATAATTTGCAAACCAAAATAACAGCTTGGAATGAAAAGGGGTGACAGAATTAGGTGCTAACTGGTGTCTCTAGCACTTTAAGGCAGAATTCAGTTTTCTTTCATAAAAACAAAACTCACATTTTATTTCAAACTCAACTTGTATATGACTTATTTTTCTTGTACGTCCTTGAGTTTTTTGACCACATGTTCTTTCAATATATTCTGATAAGTGAGAGGAGTAAATTACTCCCACACAGAAAGTAAATACCTCTGAAAAATTTGGCTTCATTTACACGGGGCTCAGTCATTCAGGCTGTTCCTACTTCAGCAGGGAAGAGCCTGGGGTTCATTCTTTTGAAAATGTCTAATTTATAAAACCGGACTACCTTTCTCCCATTCACAGAATATTTCAGATTGCACTGATTTCTGACCCTGAGAAATTAGCCTAACTTTGGGTACCTTACTGTGTAGTTTGTGTAAATAGGACTTTGCACAGACTTAGACTGGTGAACAAACAAGAAGGTCTTCCAAGCCCTTTGAAATTTTGAGATAGAAAAGGGTCATATTCCAGCTATTTTGAAAAGGTTACTTCAGGTACTGGTCACGTAATATGGTGACTCTAAGACTACTCTTTTTATTTATAAGGCAACTGTTGAACTAGTATTCTTGTTCTTCCATTCTGACCTAGCTTTTAAAAATAAGTTTTCAATAAATTTTTACTTTATTTTCATGCCTTGAAAGGGATGCATTCTTACACCTTTGATTCCTTGTTTCTGGCACTCCCTATTCTTTGATTACAATATGTTTTGGTTTTCATTCTTTTATTTAATAAATCCAGATAAATTCTATACAGTCATTATTAACAGATAATGTCTCTTTACCACTCTTCCCCTTTTTACCATTTCAATTCATGATAAATATACAACAATATGCTTTTTTCAACACCTCCTCTCTCAAGTGGTTGTATATGTCAAGAAATCTATGTAAATAAACTGCAGAGGCATGCAACAAATAAAATGTATCACATGCTTTGACTGTTACATTTACCCACAACCTTAATGTCCCCAAATATAATGAATTATACATTTATAAGACTCCTTGCTTTTAATTGTAGGAAATAAAACATTAGTTAGCCTATCTCTCCTCAGTGATTACTCTTATGCTAATAATCACTGAGTGGTTAATTCAAACAATTTTCATTTAAAAAAAAAAAAAAGTCACACTTCAAATCTATTCCAGAAGCAGATTGTAGTACCTCAAATCCCAAAGGTGATCATTATAAGATGTGAAATCGGTACAATTCGGACACAGAAGACTGACAAGTTTGTATCTCAGCAGAGACAAAGCTATCATATATTCAAGTTCTGCAATTGCCTGAGCCCTATGGGCAGAATGGTCAAAATGAATAACTATGAAAAAGGGAGAAAATCTAACCAAAAACTGACAGTGAAATTAGATATAATTACTCCTTGTCCTCCTTGAATTTAGTCTTCAACTGTACTATGCAAATCACATTTTCAGCTTTTCAGATGAGAGTTTTTCACTTATTTTCTAAGTGTGGGTGTGCAATCCAATCACAGATAAATGCAATGTCTGCAAAAGATGCGTCTTCAATTTTGCTGGTATATGAAAATGACAAATTTCTGAAATACTTTTCCCTCTATTTGCAAAAGAACTAATATAGCTGGGAGAGAGGTAGATTTCCACTCCTTCTACAATTTAAATGTCAATCAACTTAATCGGTGTGTACAATGATGTGTCCATTAACTACCTGGGTACATGATTTGAAGGTATAAATATGCAAGACAAAAAAGAAGATAACCGATTTATCATTAAGAACATTGTAGCACATTATAAAAATATACCACACTGTTGTTTGCTTTGGACAACAAAAATAAACACATAATTCATTTTCAAATATATGCTTTTCCACTATGTTTACACTTAGAGATTTTGACAGCACTAAGTTCAAGAAACTTCTGTCCATATCTTTCCTATAAACACAGTCCTAAATTATAACTAATGCAAAGTTTATGACAAATTTACCAATACCTAAGGCTAAAAACTAGATACATTTCTACTGACATTGTCCACTGAAAGAAAAAAACACAAGCTGAGATGAATTACAGAGCAAATAAAATGATAATGTTTGATTGTATGGTCTACATAAACAGTTATAGGCATACTATATTTATGTTTATTTCTAAAGCCAAATTAAGGAATTGATTTCATAAATACTGAGGTATGTAACATAGCTTTACACATAAGTATAAATCACATACAGTTGATTTAACATACATTAGTTCATCTGAAGATACCTTTTATCAGTCTGTATCTTCCATACTCTCTTTCCAGTGTTTGTTTTAAATCAAAGACTATATTGATTACTTTAAAAAAGTTTCAATTTTCACAAGTACACAAAACATACACAGACCTTTCTAACTTTTTGTTAAAAATTTACAGAAATAAATTTATTTTAACCTACTGTTTGAAACACATTTTTAATACTTGGCAATTTTTTCAAGGGTTTCTTTTGTTTGCTTGTAGGGTTTTTTTTGCTAGATGTTATGCTAGTTTTCATTCAGCTCCTGCTTAGGACACAAACAAGGTATTTCCAAGACTAGCAAGAATACAGACCACCAAATTTACTATTAAACACAATATAGTTAACCCTGATATCATTCTTCAACAAGAAGAAGGTGTGAATATATTTGGTTTTGGGGTTTTCTTTCTGAGCTTTAATAATAAAACTACCATAGTATTAGCTATTTCCATTTATCCATTAGGATCAAGAATTTTTTATCCTGATTCACAATGCATTTTTTCACTTTGAGAGTCTAATCCTACAGGTTTTTTTCTCCCCTTTGATTTTGTAGCTCACCAATGAACTCTGGAGGCTTAGGGATTTTTTTTCATGGCATATTATATATGTTTTGCATTTTGTTATTCCTTCATTTTTCAAATATTTATTCTATCCCTTCCTTTGCAAAATGCAATGACTATTTATCATCAAACATTAAATTTCTGCTGTCTCAGAAACAGAATCCAATCCTACAACCACCAAAGTCAGTGAGAATGGTTCTACTAACTCTAATGGGGACTGAATGAGATATTGAAAAACAGCGTTTTAGTGCAAACGTTATTTATACAATCTAATTCTAGGCATCTTTTATATGCTCTGGATTACTTTCTGGAGCTACATAATCTTTTGTAATGACTATACATGTAATTTGGGCTGTTCTGAGCCATATTTAAACCGTGTACAAAAAATAGCTCACAGGACACAGCGTCAAACATACACTCAGCTTTGAAGCACTTCTACAAGTAACTGTCCAAATTGTGAATAATGCTATCACATATTGCCTTTCATCTCTCTTAGATCAAGGAGGAGAACAAGAGTATAATAAAAACCAAACCAATCCCCAAAACTGTACTATGGTTAGAAACAGAGGATTCAAGAAGGCATTAACAATACAGGCTGAAAAGAAAGGCCTGCATTTGATATGTAACAACTCTGACTCTCTGGGGTCAGACCAAGTATCTATCTGCATCAGTACTCTGCTTCCAGAAGAGTTCAGTAGCAGATGCTTATGGAAAGAATGAAAGAAGTTGGACATGTTGAGGACAATCCTTCCCTTGGTATATTCTTTCAGACCTTGGAAATTGGTGGTTTATGGAGTTTCTGCTAACGTCTAGGAAAATATTCCTCAACTTAAAACAGTAATCTGACTTCTTATGACAAATAAAACCACCTACCGGTGTGTTTGCAAGGTCATCTCTATGTTAATCCAGAAAGAATGCAAATCCTTTACATTGCTCAGAGCATGTAACTGCTCAAGTGGTGTAGACTAACTCCAAAAGGCCGATGTGTTGACTGCTACGGG
This sequence comes from Phaethon lepturus, assembly GCF_000687285.1. NCBI lineage: Eukaryota > Metazoa > Chordata > Aves > Phaethontiformes > Phaethontidae > Phaethon > Phaethon lepturus. The sequence goes on from NW_010514230.1 coordinate 69,672, forward strand.
AGCTGAAGCTACCCCAGGTTTCCAGACATGGACCTCAGAATCACAAGATGAATCACCGTCTGACAAAACTGTGAAACTGTTTTTGAAAACTAGGGAGAACTAACTCTTTATACCTCTTTCCTTTCTTCTTTCATTTCCTCATTGACTTATTCTCTGCAGGACAGCAAGATTTAGCTAGAAAAATTGTTTTATTGATATTTATGTAGTACTTTTACTTATATAGTATCTTAAGATAAAAATAGGAAAATTACCAAACAGAATATAAACAAGCAGAAGAAAATGAATATCCAAAACTCACTCTGAACTCAGAGTCATGACTGGCCCCTGAGCATTACAACAGAACAGGAGGAATGGGAAGGGAAAAAAAGCTTCTTTTATTAAAAAAAAAAAAAAAAAAAAAGTCCACATTACAATTTCACAGAAATAGTGTGTAGAATTCTTTGCTTTTAAAAAAATTCACTCTCCAGTTCACCTGCCTGGTTTTTTCTAACCTTTTTTTCTGGACTTCTGCTCCCCTCTGTGAGGGCAGGCCATTAGAGTCATGCTCCGTCAGAATGGCCCCTTTTCAACGAGTTTTTACAAACTATCTGCCCTCTCTATACTCAAATTTGTTTTAATAAGAATAATATGTAATAAGATTAAATAAATCAATGATTCAGAATTAATTTTTCCACTAGTTTTCTCTATAGAATGCAAGTCTAAATAAAGTTTTTCAGGGTGGTGATGTCCTTGATTTCTACTTTCTTAGTTTTTAGTGAGTATATTTGAACAGTGCAGTTAAAGCCTAGTTCACGACAAGAAAATAAAACAAGAAGTTAAAATAAAAAGACAAGTGAAAGACAGTTCTTTAATGCAAGGCAGAATGTTCAACAGCATTCTCTGACTATTTCAAATAAGCTGATGAAATTTATTTTTTGGGCAATACATGCCATATGAAGAACTACTTTTCCTAGCGTTAGACATCCTGTAGGTTAAATAATTGCTCAGACTGGGAGAGGGAGTGGTCAGGCAGAAGGATCATATGCTGAAGGTTAACCCTGTGGATACTCACAATAGGAAAGGGCATACCACAGCCAGCCATACTGTACTGTCTTTCATCTGGCAGAAAGCTGTAACTTTCTCTCTTGGTTCCTGGCAAGCATATTTCACTCTGTGGGGTATTTCATTCAAATATCATGCTACTCCAGGACAACATCTTTTGTTTCTTTCTAAACTAAACTTCATTTCTGACAAAGCCTAAGTATCCTTTGCTAGAAATTTCTTCCCTAAAAGCATAAGTAAGTTTTGACAAACTTAAAAAATTACAAATTTTTAGCTCTTATTACTGATACAGAAGGACCAGATCACTTTTCTATGCTCATTTATATATTGTTGATAGACTGTGATTGAAAACTTCCTTTGAAATTAAAGAGCTGAATATTTTTGTGTATTTAACCTTTTCTTTCATCCAGTCTTTATAGGAATCAGATTACTCTATGGGCTGGCTTTTCTAAGAAACTCAAGTTCATGCGTGAAGTTTAGTTCAGTGCTATGAAGTTGAATATCAGTTCAGACCCAGACTTTCTAAAAAATTTCCAAAGCTAAGACAGTATCAAATATGAAAATCCTGAACTGAATTATCTATTAGTTGCATTATTATTCCATTTCCAATAACACACAAATTCATTCTAAGTTATGCCATTTTAAAACTATATGTAAATGTGCTGATTTGAACAATTTTATAAAACACTGTACACAGACTTCTTTTCAATTAAAAAGTTTAGTGGGTATACATTTTATAGAAAATGGATCTCTGAACTGCAAGCAGTAGAAAAAATAGTCTTTTTCTCTGGATTTGTCTTTCATGCTTCTTCACATATTTTATGTGGTGAAGATAAATAGGTTAGCACCCTAATAAAGGTTATTTTAACCTTTGGCAATGCTTCTTTTTCAACCCTGTCTTTATACAAGACAAGAGAATTAGGAAAGAAAGCTGGGCACGGCTGCATTCTTACAACTGCTAAAACCAAACAATGTTTCAAGCCAAAAAAAGTAGTATCATATGGATTCCAGAGAAGTATCACAACGATTAATTGAGCCCAAGAGATTTTATAGACTTAGAAAAGATGGTCAATCATTACGGTACATTCTTGTAGGGAAAAAAAAGGGAAATCAGAAGTCAAGCATAGTTGTGTAGTTGTCTGTTTCTAAGAAGTATATATTGACAATTACTGGAAAAAACACAACATTCTGTTAAGAAAAACATTCAAGAAAATTTTACTGAGGAATGTCTTCTCCAAATGTCATTTTTCCAAACTGTTCAATAAGGTCAGATAACTAACTGTTCTCTAAAATTCTAATACATTATATATATATATATTTATATTTAACATGTGTACCTGTATGATTTATCTAAATACATATGACTAAAATTATGGAAATAATTTATGTCAGAATATAGAAAAGTAAATGAATAATTAAAATTTCAGGGACCCTAAAAGATTTCATTCACAAAAAAGGCTGAATGCATACATACATAATTAACTCTCCAAAAGTCTGAATCTTATTGTAGTTCATGTCAGTCATTCATGACCTATGTGACCCAAACGTTTCTAGAAAGCATTTTTGTCTTAAGCCTGACAGTGTTCAAAGGAAGCTCTGGTTCCTACATCTTTTTTTGAATACAGGAATAAAAAATACAGATGGGTAAATGGCAACCTCACCTTCAGAGGTTAGACATGGTTCAAGTAAGCATCAGAAACATATTCTTCAAAAATCTTTTGAGATGTATAGCCCCACCCACCTCAATAAACATCAGGCTCTTGGCACCTCCAGGCCACCCCTCCATATGGCTCTTAGACCCCAGATGCAGTCTTTCCCCATTAAAATGACAAGAATCTTCAGTTCTTCCCCTCTCTGACTCTGCCACATTACACAAACTTTAGCTGATATGTCCCTATAAGCCAAGTTCTTCTACCTCTATGAAAACAAACAAACAAAACTTTCAAGGGGCAATGAATTAAAAAAACCCAAACAAAACAGACAAGGGACCCCTCATCCCCACCCCTTAAATACTGTACATTCAAAGAACACACAATTTCAAAGGAAGATAACCCAGAATGTTCTATCAAGTTTGGGGAATGAATACTAAAAATACAATAGAAAAGAAAGCTGTACTTCAGCTTTCAGTTCTGTCAAAGGAAGGGAATATTACAGGGTAATAAAAAATAGACTAGTCACAAGTTTATAGACATCTAACCTTTAGTATGTTTATGAGTTCATGTCACTTGAGAAGTGTGATTCAATTTCAGGACAACTTTTCCTTTTTGTTTAAAAGTCCCTATTTCAGAAAAAAAGAACAAAAGTATTCGGAAGATAAAGAGCAAAGGAGGACTAAGTTGTAAGCATATATTTTTTTAAACTGATGATAACAAATCTGTAATTACTTTAAAAATGTTTAAATCTAAAGAAGATGTGTATTAATCCTCTCTCAGTTTCACTTGTACTGTCCTCCTTATACGTCCCTAGCACTAACTCTTCTATTTGAAATAAAATTATGCACAAATGAATCTGCAAGTTGAAATTTACTGATTCATAACTGTAGTCTCAACACCTTAAATCTTTTGGGACCTGCACTGCAACTCTCTCGGAAATTCAAGAGCTTCATGAGCCGATTATTTAGGATGCTTGCCTGTTGTAAACTCAGATTTGTGAAATGATCAATAGCTACTGCTATTTCCATATAAAAATAAAATATTAACGTGTCTTCCATACAAACAGAATTACTAGACTGAGTACCAGGAGACAGTTTTAACAGTATTTAGCACTTAGGATTCCTTAGCCCACTCCATTCAAGGACAAACTAGACATAAAGTTAAATAGTTTTTAGCTAAATTAAGACTGTGTTATAGGGTATGGGATTTTTTTTTTCCTCTTCTCTGTTTCCATTATTGGAAACTCAAGAACTGCATGGTGCAGAAAGTCCATTAGGACCCTAGATCCTTTTCTGTGGTGCTGCTTCCTAGGCAGTCAGCCCCTAGCCAACACTGTTGCATGGGGTGAGTCCAGCCCATGTATCAGACTTTGCCCTTGCTCTTGCTGAACATCATGAGGCTCTGGTCAGCCTGTTTATCTAGCCTGTGCAGGCTGCTCTAAAGAACACCCTGGTCTTCCAGCGTACCGACCACCGCCCCCAATTTGGTATCATCTGCACACTTGCTGAGATTGCACTCTGTTCCTTCATACAGGTTGTTAATTAAAATATTAACTATTTTGGTCCCCCTACCATCCATGATAGGCTCCATTAATTACCGTCCACAAGTTGGATTTTGCACCACAGAACGGCTCCAATAATTACTGTCCACAAGTTGGATTTTGCACCACAGAACACAACTATTTGAGCCTGGCAGTCCAGTCAATTATTTGCCACTCACCTTATGGTCTAGTTGTCCAGTCCATACCTCAACAAATTTTGAGAATAAGATTGTGGGAGACTGTCTTGATGAAAAAAAGACATGCAATATGCACTGCCCTCCCCTTATTCACAGTGTCAGTCACCTTGTGATAAAAAGCAATGAAGGTGATCAGCCTTTGGTAAACCCATGCTGGCTGCTCCCAATCACCTTCTTTCATGGGTTTAGAAATGGCTTCTAAGAGGATTTTCTCTACAACCTTCCCAGGAACTGAGATAAGGTTGATTGGCCTTTAGTTCCCTGGATCTTTCTTCTTGCCTTTCTTGAAGATCGATGTGATGTCTGCCCTTTTCCAGTCATCAGTAACCTCCCCCAGTTGTCATGACCTTTCAAAGATGATAGAGAGTGACCTCAAAATTACATCAGGCAGCTTTGTTCAACCCCCTTGGATGCATCCCATATTTTCCCTGGGACTTGTATATGTCAAGGTCAGTAAAGCTGTGCTGTAGCTGGATAACATATGCTATGTCCTAAACTAAAAGTACTTCAAGCTCCAGGCAATGAGACATGTATGGATTTAAGCATGGAGGAGAAAGGAAGCTGATATCTCACTTTCATCTTTGGTTCCTCCAAATATATTGCTATTTCACTCAATTACAATATTGGCTGCATCAATGGCCTCCTCACAGAGCACTGACAAGTCAGTTAGGTTTGCTCCTGAAATTTGTAAATAGGCATTACTAAAAAATCTTTTTTCAACAGAAATCAATGGATGTGGACATGCATAAATATCAGACATTTAAAAAAGCCTTTAAACACAATCTATAACCTACACTAAAATGTCAGTTTTAACATTACACAAAAATTAAAAGAACTTAGGGAAATTATATTCAATTATCTGGGATCAGCTTTCAGGAGACTCAAGATGCAAATGTACTCACTGAGAAGAACTGATGGCTCTGTTATTACTTCCATTTACAATGATGCATTTGGCTTAGAACGATTTTCCTTTGAGGCTATAGTAATGAGCCTAAAACGCCATAGAACTAAGACTTTTTTCACTTTACATTTTTTCTTTGTTTGGCCTGTTTATTCAATTCTGATGCTTGACTTTGTCTTTAGAGAAATAAGATTAGGAATTATAATTAATGACATCACTATGATATGTCATACAAGCTAAATATAATTTAGAAAAATACTATACTATTCGGCTAAATAAAGGTTCCAAATAATATCTTTAGTGTCATGCATCATTAATGTGCTTTCCTTTGGAATCTGGAATCCTTTGAATCTAGTTGTCTAACCAACAATTAGATAGAGACAAGCCATGAAGATAGTTTCTGTTTAAAAATTAAAAGCATTTCAGGTGGCATTAACAACTGAGATCTCATGGTGGAAGGCCAGAAAGCCATCAGAGCACATTCGCATGAGCTGTGAAACTGGAGTGTTAGCAATGGCCACAACTCCTAATAGCTGTGCTTGTGTTTATTTTATCAGCTACTGACTGCAACAACCTACTTTCAAGGCCAGGATATCTATCAGATAACTGGAAAACAAGATTTCAGCATTTTAGATAAGTGTCATTGCTGAAAGAGGTAGAAAAGAGGCTTTATGTATCTGATGATGCCACAGACTGAGAATGGCATGCAATTCATTAACATAGCAGCTGAAGAAGCAGGACCATATCAAGAGATTGTTGATACACACTCAGTGAAAAGACGGATCTTCCAATATGTTCTTTAGAAGAGCATTTTCCCCCTCCTTTTTAAAAGAAGAGGATGGATCTAATGAAATTTTCATCATACACATTTTGTTTTTCTACAACACACTAACATTATAAGAAATCTGATGAAAAAAGGATCATATTCTTTGCAGTATACAACACAGAAACACTGGATTCTGATCTGAATTTATAAGCAATTAGAAGAGCCAGACATGCATAAGGGTATCAAGATACAAGATATGTTACTGGGACCTTCTAATCCATAGGCTACACTTATTTCCTGGCACTTGCCAGAAAACAGCAATCACTGTCACAAGCCCACAGTCACAAACTCACAGCCTGAGACAAACCACATCATGAAGGATTATCTGAAAAGAAAACAAATTTTATGTGTCTAGTTTGGACATGTGAAATAGTAAAGATGGGAGATATAACAAAATTGTTCTAATTGCTGTTTACTTTTCAAGAGTTAGCACATATGAGGCAGTTTTTATTCTTCTCCCCACTGACCCACTCCACCCCCCAAAAAAAAAAAAAAGAAGAAAACTGCTATCTAGCTGCCATGGAAGGCAAAGCAAAAAATAGGAACGGCTATGTGTCTGAGTGTGTATATGTAAAAAAAAGTGAAGGAAACTCCTCGTCAATAATTTCAAAAGCTGTCAAAAAGACTGGGATTTTGAAATTCTGCATAATCAAGCTCAGAAGCAGAGCAACACTGTCTCAGGGCAACAGATTTATTCGCTTTGCTGAAGGATGCAGTGATGGATTTCTTTTTAGCTTGGTTGCAACTTACAAAGTTACTTTCTTTTTGAAAAAGTATGACTAGATAGCCCTGATTTAAACTAAATACAAAAAAGCTGAAGTTTTGAAAAATACAGTACTTACTTCTGTGCCATGTAACCATCAATATTGTTACTTATCTTGATGAGAAGATGACATATGTCCATATTCTGATTCAGTGGAGGAAAACAATAATTTATTCAATGGCCACTGTTCTGAGTAAAGAGTTGTCTCAAGAGTGATCACATTCAATTGTTTCAGCTTTCTGACATACTGGCAAGTTCACCATTTTGCATTTGGGTCACATCATATTCTCATCCAGAAAGCAACAATGCTGGTGGTTACACGGTACAGAAAGTAAGAGCTGTGTCAAGCAAATGTGGTGTCAGATTATGTCCACCAGAGGTGAAGTGAGCTCTGCCTTGTAGATCATTTGCTACATGGATGGACTGCTGATGAAAGGTTGCCTTAAGATCAGCCTTTTGGAGCATATAGGCTGGAATTCTCCAAAGTCCACATGAAAGACATGAAAATATCACTAAATACCAGACTCATATTTTCTGAGACATCTGTTGGCCAGATCTTTCATCTCATCTGTGATAGCCTGTTTGACATTGCACAATACAACAGACACAAAACACTACTGCCATCAATTGCCTCTGAATGTCTTTGGCAATGTACGGAAGCTGATATGAATACAACAAGATATCAGTAATTGTTCAGGTGAAATTATTACTATTCATGCTATTGTGAGCAAGATAAAAGTTTTTCCTCCAGCTCAGTGACATGTAATCCATTTTCCACATGATATGGTGCCAAACTTGTACTAAAAATATACCACTGCTCAATGTGCATAAATGAAGCAAACAGAAGATCTTTGGCAAAGACTAAAGTTTTCCCCACGCTGTTTTGCAGCCTCACCTTCCACAGAGCACCGGGTACACTGAGTTTATAATGAAGATGTTAAACAGTAATTTAATGAAGATTGGTGCCTAATGACTCATTGCATTGTGATATTTGCAAGTGGTTTAAATAGGTGCTTGCACATTAGTTATTTTGTGGAATGCTGGATAATACTGAATAAAATCATTATGACTGAAATCTACATAATACTGATATAAAAAAATACAAAGACTACACCACAAAATAGCGGACTATTCCAAAAACTTTTGGACAAGATTTAGTACATTTGTATTGGTTTGCATAAGGTAAGGTTTTTCTGCTCATTTCACTCACCCTATCCAACAGTTGCAGTACAAAATGGTGTCCAGATATTCTTCTCTTCCTTCACACCCTAGCATATGGGATCTCTTAGCCCAGCAATATGTACTCCTCCCTACACACTTGTTTGAGGCCCAACAGATAGCCACTGATATCATGTGTCATTATTTGGCTCTGCTTCAGTGCTTTACTATAAAACACTGAGGCCAGAAAGGAGGGAATAGGAAGGATAGACTGTTCCAAGCTTCTGCTGCTTGTTTCTGCAGAAGTAGAAAGTCCATGTGATTTGGTATTGCCCAACTGCAGAGAACGAAACAACTGAAGAAACATGGAATCAGGCAACCTACTACTGAGGATGGCTAGTCTGGGCTAGGCAAAGCAGACTGTAGGCCCATTAGAGTTAAGCCACATATTTCTCACAATCTAAGTCTCCAGCACAGACAAGATACATGCTTGAAAAAAAAAGAAAAAAAAAAGAAAAAAAAAAGAAAAAAAAAGAAAAAAAAAGAAGGAAAAAATATGACACATATCGCAGGGTATAATTCTAGTTACAGCCATCAATCTTGAACACTGAAATGCCCACTCACTGAACAAAGTATATCCTTCATGGGCGTGTACATTGTAAATTTATCACATAAACTGCTTTGTAGAAAATAGATGTTTTTATACTTTTCATCACAAGAAGCTAAGGGCTTGATTAACTTATTTGGTATCAGTCCCCAGTTCAGCCTTTGAGCCTGCTGTGCAAATTAAAATGTCAGCTCATGGTTCTCCTGCACCTAAGCACTCTCTCTGAGAATTGCTCCCTAAACACATGCTTTATTTCTTTCCTAATAAACTCAGTAACAATTTGGAAAAAAAAAAAGAAGAAATGTGTGGCAACACCAGAGGGTGACGCAGTGCAAGCCTCTCTCAAATGAGCTGGCCTTTTTTTTCCTGCCTTCCCTACCCCTTCTTTTGCTCCCTGGCCTCAGGCGCATCTGCTCAAATGCCTTGCTGATAGACAGATGGAACAAAACTGCCCACGTAGTTTTCAGTGTAGCAATTAAAAAAAAAAAAAAAAAAATCACAGGATTATTTGGGCTAAACAGAATGAAACAAGAACTGCTCAACTGAATTACAGTATATAAGACTCTGGCCTACTGGCTGAATAATTCAAAACAGGATTATTTTCCTTCTTTAATATATGAACAGATACTTCCTTCCTGTGTGAAGAAATAAATCCTTCAACTTTCTGCTTTTTATTATTTTAGAAAGAAGCCAGGGATCAGAGAACATCAAGTAATGAGACTGTTCTTTTTTGTATATGTATTTCAAATTAAAATGAAAAAAATCCTAAAATTTAAGCCAGATCTCTATGTTTACACACACACATTTCCTGTCTACCAAATGATTCCTGCCTCCAACATTTTGCATGCTCTTATAATAATACAGTAATTCTGAAAATGTATCTTAAAATAGCTGCTGAAAGGGGGAAGAAAAAAAAAATTATTCCAAGTCATCAAGTCATTGGTAATAATTGCATACAAAGCTCAACTAGTTTCTAAGGGGGCGGAGGTGGCAAAAGAAGGCTGATACTCAGATCACTGAAGATTGATCAACTGTAAACTGCACTGCTCCAACTAACAACATATTTGGTTTCATAACTCTCTACGAGCCATACAAACATGTGATCATAAATAGGATCTAATCCTGCCAGTAGCAGGGCTATTGCATCAATCTTCTTTGCAAAATTACAGTGTAATATTGACAAATAGTTCTTGCAAAGATGCAGCAGCTGAATAAGCACATTCAGAGACAAGGGTTCATGGAAAAGAACCTCAGTCACATCCTCTTAGGTCTCAAATGGCTGCATTGCTATCAGCTTTCTTTGTTTTACCTGAAACCATTAAAAAAAAAAAAGCAGCCATCAAATGTGAAAAATTAGAGAAAGCAGTGGCCCAGACAATTATGTAGGTAAGTCATCAACAGCTGACTTACTGTGCATACTGAGTCTAGAACTTCCCAAGTAGACTGTGTCTTTTGAGGCTATAAAGATAAAACTGAGTTAAAGATTCTTTTCCTTGCTTACTGAATGACAATATTGATCCTGTAGACATTTTTATTTTTTACTTAATTATTCCTAAATTCAGTTTTGAATGTGATGTTATTCCTCAGATTCCTTTGGAGCCTGCTTTTATTTCTTAGAACGGAAACTTCTGAGCCAATTTCAGTCTTTTGAAACTGAAGGGACATTATATATTATAAAGTCTATATAACTTGCAATAATTACTAGTAATAATTTCTGTATTTTGTACATCACAGACCTTCAAACTGTGTTTTTTTCTGATTTAACTATACTTCTCTTCATAATTTACTACTGTATTCAGACTCAGGATCTTTTTAGCACTTTACCTACAAGACAAAAGAAGAGCTAATAAGCCTGCTTCACCTCTGGTATTGGGGGTGTGTTCTTTTTACTGGAATACTGCAACACTGAATCTCAGCTATATTTTCAGCTATATTATTGTTCTAATACTATCAGGAAAATGAACAAAATACATACTCAAATATTGTTGACATTATAATCTGTTACTAAAATACTAAACCCCTAAACATTTTAGAACAAAAGTAGCTGTTTCCTTATTCTCATTTGATTGTCCTTTAACTGTAGAAATAGATAGGATTCTATGGTGGGTGTGACATTAATAGTACAGTAACAACCACAGCATCTCAAAGAGCAGGAAGCAATTAATCCATGACAAATACATTTAAATGAGCTATATATACCAAATGCTTCTTTATTTCTGGATATCCAATATGTTAATTCTGTCCTGGTAGTCCTTTCAATTTCTTTTATTTCCAACACCCACACGATTGCTTAATAACATTTATTTTTTACATGAAGTTTTTATGCTAATGACTGTGCTTACTTCAGAAAATGTGAAATCATCCAGATTTATTTCTTCATAGTCATCCTCCACTTCATCACTTTTAACAGCTGCAAAAGCACTGGCCAGTTTCTTTCGCAAAAGAAAACCCTTCCAAAATGCCTAAACAAAAAATTTAAAGCATGTTATACAAAGCCATAGATCAAATCCAAACCCAGATTCTCTATGTTATCCCATTAGGAAGATAAAACATCTTGGGCCTTGGTTTAACAGCTCAATGATCTGTTTTTTGAACTTTATGTGACATTTAAAACTACAAGACAAATTAAATGCCAGCATATGTCTAAAGCTTAGAGTACTCAAGAGGCTCTCCACAAGTAAGCAGAAAGGAATCCTGCAACTCCCTCAACTAGAAACCTGGGTCAACTAATTAATTATTTGACAATTCCTTCAGGGACTATTATAAACTGAAAGGAAAGGCTACATAAGAAAAAGCTGAGTGTCAACTTTCAAATTACTGAGAATAAAAATACACTTGTACTAAATATCTTATAGTTTACAAGTAGCAATTCTTGGAGACATCTCATGCAATTGACCTAGGTCAGTTACTCTCTCTTAACTAAGATATTTATTTAAAAATAAAATTACCAGTAGGCATAATCATATCTAAGAAAAAGACATCAGGAATTAAGTGCAAGGAAAAGAAGAAGGGTGTTAGGAACACATGCCGAGTTGTAGAATCAGATCCAGGACAAAACTTCAGAGATCAAAATTGCATACAAGGATTAAGAAAACTAAATTCAGGACAGCAATTTTCCCCCAAATCAGTGTTTGAAAACATTAGAGTTCAAGCATTTAAAACACCGTGAAAAAAATTTCCACTGTCCTGAAAGTTATAGTGTTGTCCACATTTAATGGCTTTGCAATGAAGACACTAAAATAGGAAGGTAAATCTCATATTCTGTCTTAACATTTAGATTATTAATTTTTAGGAAGTTATTGTCTAACTACATAAATTATTGAAATGTTCCTGTTTTTACACACACAATTCCTGATTATTATAAAAATTATTACATGTATTAGAACTGTTTTCTTAGAATTTAATTGTTGTTATTTTCCTACAGATCTTTATAACCATCCAGACAAAATATCCTGATATTACTGAGTGATCAAATGACAAATATATATCATTCAACAAATAGAATTAGTTTTTACAAATGCAGAAGAGAAAAGCAATCCTAACGGTATATGCAGAAGGAAAAACTGTAAGGCAGCTGTAAACACAGACCTATGAAAGCACCAGGTCAGTGCTCAGTCATGATCAAAAAGAAAAATTGTGTGTTAGTAGTTTTTAAGAAACAAGATGAAAACTCTCTTAACGTACAAATTTGTGATATATCTGCCTATGGAATTCAGTTCTAGTCACTTCTTTAAAAAAGTTTATAATAGAATGTGGTAAAGGTTCAGAGAGGGACAAAAAGATAAAAAGAAGTAATGTGTAGAGAGACTAAATGGACTAAACTTATTTACAAATGGGTTAATGTAAGGATGGATATGAGAGATCTATCAATCTGTAAAATGCACAGATGATACATAGTGGAAGACTTTATTTTCATTCTAACTTTGGAAATTATCAGGTCTGAAACATGAAAGGAAGCACATTTTAATCACGGAATAAATTTTTGAAACTCATCACTTCAATATACAGTAGAGGTCTGTCCTGGTTTCAGCTGTGATAGAGTCAATTTTCTTTCTAGTAGCTGGTATAGTGCTATGTTTTGGATTTTAGTATGAGAATAATGTTGGTGACACACTGATGTTTTAGTTGTGACTAAGTAGTGTTTACTAGTCAAGGACTTATCAGCTTCTCATGCTCTATCGACCCAAAAGGCTGGAGACGCACAAGGTGCTGGGAGGGGGCACAGCTGGGACAGCTGACCCAAACTGACTAAAGGGATATTCCATACCCTATGATGTCATGCTCAGTATATAAAGTAAGGAAAAGCTGGCCGGGGGGCTGATGCTTGGGAACTGGCTGGCAGGTGGCGAGCAATTGCATCATGCATCACTTGTTTTGTATTATTATTATTATTATTATTATTA
>NW_010514231.1:0-40655 GCF_000687285.1 Phaethon lepturus
CGGGGAAACGGCCCGTTGCGACCGCGGAAGCGCGGGTGCCAATTAGAGCAGTGCTCGGGGCGACCTCCACCTCCCAGGCAAACGTCAGCCAGCGCCAGGAGCTGCCGGGCTAACGGGGAGAAAAATGGACCAGCCTGCTGCCTTCAGCGGGATGTGCATCGGGGTATTTGAAAGGGTTTACAGGAGCTGGGACTACCCCCGGAGGCTGCTGTAATAAAGACATTTCCTCATTGTCTTAAAAATTCCGCTTTACCGCAGTATAGCAGAAAATTCATTTCACCATGCTCGTCTACACTGGGGCACTCGGGGATGTTAAAACGACTGTGCTAATCCACCCCATTGTGCAGGACCCAATGCCAATCCCTCAGCAGGAGAGGGGCTGGACATGCTTCCCCATTTGTACGTTAATATTGAGTTTGTGTACCCAAACTTCCTGTCCAGGCAATGCAACACACGCAGCTTGCTTGGATGGATGGATGGATGGATGGATGGATGGATGGATGGATGGATGGATGGAAGGATTTTCAAGAGGAAGAAAATCCTCAAAAGGAACTATAAGCAAGGATTTTAAGTGCTGTCCCTCCCTTCCCCCTACCTCCTCTCAGCGTTTAATTGAGTCATCTGCAAGCATTTTGGTAGGTCAGGAATGCAATTAAATAGCCTGTCTATCGTAAAATATTTGAGCAGTTATACCTGATAAAATCGTCATTATCTTGGAGTAATTGACCACATCAGATAATTAAGGTTCCTGAGGCAAAGCTTCACCCCCCGAGGAAGTTCAGTGATATTAGAGCAGGGCTGTGGTAGTCAAGGCTATGTTAGTGTTTCCATTATAAGCCTTATATTTTAGAGCAGTGTAACTCTACCAGTGAAACGGCTGTAGGCTGAGAATGCATTCATGATTTGATCTCCTTTTTTAAAATGAGATAGTAAGGAAAACACAAAGTATTTTGGTCTAAGAGACTGAAAAAACCCTTCTGAAAAATGGAGCTTGAATAAGACTTCACTTAAAAATAGACAAAAAAGCCCAGAATGACAAGATTACATTCCATCTACAGCCTGGTAAATTTGCAGCCGGAGAAGGGTATAACAATTAGCTCAGCAGCTCTCCAGCATTGTGAATGCTTTCATAGTTGGAGAGTGAAGACAATTCTGCCCTTGATTTCTTTGTAGTTCTAAGTATATACATTTAAAATATACTTTTCCCAAGCAAATTCAGAAGAAGCTGTAAGAAGTAAAGCAGAACACAAGAGGAGCCTCTGGTCTCAGCTGTGCAAGTGCAATAAGTATTTCCCTCTCTCAGACGTGATGTGAGCAATAGCTTTGTCACAGAATTAGTGACAAATGAGACATATCCTAAACTTCACTTTAAATACAGGGGTGCCGAGCTGGATCAAAGCAAGGTCCGTCCGCCCTAGTGTTCCTGGCAGTGGTTGATACCGGATGAGTGGAAAAGACTGTATGAGCAGAGCACGTGTGGAATCATAACTTCTCAGCACCCGGTAATCAACAGTTCAAGGTTTTCTTCTGCTATATAATGCCTTTGGGTCAGAAAGTTTCTTGTAAACAACCACGACTTGTGTCTCAGTCTCTGCTTTCAAACTCAGACGGGTGGAAAAAAGCACAGAGTGCTGGAATTTTGAAGGCTGTCACGTCCTCTCCTTTGTACGTCTGTACTGCTAAGTAAAAGCATCAAGGAATAAGCGCAAAGCCTGGGTCATCACAGCCTCCATAAGTTAGCTGCTGTCTCACAGCCTGGCTTGCATTTGGCCTGTCGCAAGGCAAATGAGCTCTAACCTTCAGGCTGGGTACGAGCCAGGCTGTGCCCCTTGGCCTCAGGATTAGGACTTTGCTCCCTGGCTCTTTTCTATTTAGCAGAATAGTTAAAGCAGCCACAACCTCATTACTGTAACGTCTGAGTTTTTCACTTTTTTTCCTTGCACCTCTTCTTTGAATCACTCTCAGAGGGTAATGAGGGAATTTGTACCTCATTGAAAGGGAGGCAAGAGCGATGCAGATACCAACATCTTTGATACGTATGTAGGGAGTTTGCCATTTAGCGCTGCAGACCCTAGCTGACTTCAGAACTCAAGCTTCAATCAAATCAAGATCAGATTTAACTTCCTAAATGAGTTAAGAAGAATAGTGCCCAACTATATCGAAAACATGAGGGGCGGTAGTAAGTAGCTTGTCCCAGGGCTTGCGGAGGGTTTGCTCAGGTCAGGTACCAAAGAGAAATCCCATCGACTGCTGCACCTTTTTTCATTCCCAAGACTCTTCGCTGTTTGCCCAAGCCCTTCCTTTGTGACTTAAAATAGTTTTTTCTCACTAAATGTTGGGAGTTCAGAGCAGGATGGTGCATATATTGAAACCTTTACATTTTCGTGCGGTCAGTGGTGGTGTTGCTATTTTGTGCTTTGCACAGTTTCTTTTCACTGCAGTCACTCTTAAATCTCTTTGGTTTTTTTATCTCAGCACCTATAGGATTTTTTCTTTTTTGCTGCATTTACATTCTGATTTTTTTCTGAAAAGTGTCTTAATGAAAAATACATACCAGAATGCTCCATGTGTGTAGCCTCCAATGCTGAAGATCAATAACAGTTTATTTGATCACTGACAGCAAATGCTCTTTCAATTAAGCAGGTCACATAAATAATTTTCTGGTTCCAACATATTTGGAAAGGTTAAGTGTGAAATAAATGTGATTGCGTTGGTGGTAAAAGTCCCTCAAAAGGATTGAAGTAAAAAGCCACCTAAGTACTTGGATGGTGATCTTTGTTTTATCAGGATGGCCCAAGACAGCCAAACTCCGTTTAGAAATCTCCATAGAGTACACTTTTGTACAGATTTTCAGCACTTTGCTGTTAAGAAGGATGGAGGTTTCTTCAGAAAAAAACTCTTTATCTGGCTGGTTATTCCAGCTAGAAACACAATATAGCACATCCCCAAATTAAAATGTGTGTGTGTGCATGTGTTCACCCCCTTTCTTTACAGAACTCCAAAAGTGTCCCATTCTGCCTCTGGTCACTGTTTCATCCCTATAGGTTTATCTTATTCTTATGGCCACACTCATCTGTGTCCGCCAGCCTTGGAAAGGGTTTATACTCACAGCAACTTAACCTCTCTGCATGTAACTATAGACAAAAGCTGACGTTAAAAATGCCACGCCAGGTCCAGGCATGGTATAAAGTCATAGTTCAGTGAAATCAAACTGTCTTGTGACAAGTGGGGATAGCATCCTTTTAGCAAAAAGGTACAGAACACCACATGGAAAATACACCGACTAAAAGTGAAAAGCTACAAATGACATTTCATCACTGAAAGCTTGGAAAAATAAAGTCTGCACACAAGAAATAACAAGAAATCTGTATTTCACAGCAGGGACCTGAACCAAACAGTGGGGATTAATGATCTTCAGGAATGTCCAATATTCAAATCAAAATCTAAAGTAAACCTTTGCAGTTATCCTTAATTCACAAATATTATAAGCCCAAAACTTGATCAAAGCCCTTTTGGATATTTGATTGTTCACAAAGCAATAGCAATGGTCCTCGTTTCATTTGAGGTTGGTGCTGCAAATGGTGCTGCTGTCCTTTCCCCTTTAATTTTTCCAATACCTGGCTTCTGTGGAACAAGTTGTGGGGGAGAAACAGATCTTGCAGCTGCTGAGAAAAAGATCAGAGGCACCAACCTTCTTTAAAAATTCCACAATCAATTTAGGAAAAAAACCAGTAAAACCCCAGGAAACTCCCCAACTTCACTAAGAAGTCCTCAGTTCAAAGATAGCTGTACTAGGAGGAATCCACAGGATCTGCCTGTCAATAGTTTCTTAGAGGAAGAAATGTTGGCTTGGGTGTGTGGGGTTTTTTTGTTTTTTTCTCCTTTCTCTGCCGTTGAGAAACAACTTTATAACTGCAGAACAAGGTGAAACTACTAACAGGAGCTGGTGGGAGAGGAGGATGAGGGAGGAGGGGTGTTCACGACCTGAGGAAGACTTGCCCCTGTGAACTGCTGCTGTTGATGTCTCAGCTGCTGAAGGTTAGGTGAAAATAATCTTCCATATCTTAGGGTCCATATCTGAGCTCTTGGTTGTTGTAATACGACTTTAATGTCATCCCAAGAAGTGTTAAATGGGCTTAACTCCTCACAGTCAATACACTTGCAGGTATAGAGCAGTAAGTTTCCAAAGCATAAAAAGCTCCATAAGGTCTCTGAACTGCCATACTATGACCTGTTTTAATTTTCTTATTTCCTAAAACAAAAAACCCTCAATATTAAGCATCTACAGATTTTGGTTTCCTAAATCACCGTGGTGGGGCACTGGACCTTGGATGTCTTAACCAGAGGGACTAGGGCAAACTCCAGCCCGTGCAGCCTTACTCAGCCACGCTGGGGTGAAGCGAAGGTCCGGCGTGCCCAACGCTCGCTTACACGCTGCGGAGGAAAGACGGCAAGAACAAGGCAATCAGTGACTCCTCAGCATATCCTCCCCACTTCTAGTCAGCTGCAGCTAGCAACAATAAAGCTTAATTGTCCTTGCTGCGTTTGTCCTCCAGGATTTAAATTGCTTTCTGAACCAACTGGTACTTTTGGCCTGTGCAGTGTCCTGTGGACCTGAGTTGCGCCCTTCAATTATACACTGCATGAACCAAAACTTCTTGGTTTTGCATTTTAGCACTTACATTACGAGTAACAGTGCATAATCCAGCTATGACTACGATTCGTTACTATCTCAGGATTGCTTGGAATATGAGGCAACCAGCTTTGAGTTCTCTTTGAGTGCCACTTACCCCAAAAGGCTTTTATTGTTCATGAAAAACCAATGCTGAATGGCAACGCACGGAGACAACACTTAACTTTCCGGCACAGGAGCGCGATCTTCTTCGCACAAACGCATGCGGATCGAGTGCTGAATTGAAGCAACATGAGCATGCA
This sequence comes from Phaethon lepturus, assembly GCF_000687285.1. Taxonomy (NCBI): domain Eukaryota; kingdom Metazoa; phylum Chordata; class Aves; order Phaethontiformes; family Phaethontidae; genus Phaethon; species Phaethon lepturus. The sequence goes on from NW_010514231.1 coordinate 4,936, forward strand.
AATGAACCCCATGCACGAACCAGTGTTTCGATGCCTGCAGAGTTGGGTGTTCACACAGGATCTTGCCTGCAAGCTCGTCTCCGGGTAGTTTGAATGCTGAAACCGGCTCCGTGCCAAAGTACATTTTCACTTCTGCACATGCCCTTAAAAAAGCCCAAAACCTTCCTGAGGATCAGCCTTGACAGTTTGAATAACGCACCTGGGTGCGAGTCAAGAGGCATGAGATTGACTCCTATGGAAGTTCTGCTCGCCTCAGTTCCCCTTCTTCTCTGCTCATTTTTCCTAGATAGACTGTAAATTGTTTTGAGTTGGCGTAATCTCTCTTCAGTATTCAGCGCTACGGGGACAAGATCTCAACGGGGAAAAGGGACACGCTACCCTAATCCAAATCATAATAATGACAATTGTATGAACTTGATGGTCTTTTCTGAAATTTCCTTAACGCTAACTTTTATACTACCCATCACAGCTGCAAATTCCTAAAGTGACAGCACCTATTGCCCTGCCTTTATTATGCATAATAATAATTTAACTAAAATAGCAACAGAAAATGTGCATTACACAAAATGAATTTAAATTGATTTTTTCCTCTTTCTCAAAGCTTATTACTAATTGGTATTTTTAGAGCAGAGATTCATTTTCATACACTAAAATTAATGGGCCATATCAGCGGGTGTGAATCAGGATAGCTCCATTGAATTCAATGGGTCCTATATCATTTACTGCAGCAGAGCATCTCACCTATTATTCCAAAGAGCATTTTCTTTTTTGTAACTCACAAAGCAATTACATTTTCAGTCTTATGTCCTGATCCTACAAATAATTGTGCAAGACATTAACTTCATGTAGATGAGAAGCGCTGCTGATGCCATTGCAGCTACTCATATGAAGAAAGTTACAGTTTTGCAGGATCAGACCTTAAAACTCAAATTGCAAAGTCTCATGTGTTCGCAGTAATATTTTACAAATGGCAGCACCTAATATGTAGCCTGTCCTAATAACTAAAGTTTCTGTAAATTATGTTGTACAACAAAGTGGCAGAAATGAAATTATTTAGGTTGCTTAACACTATTTATCATAAAAACATCTGCATTTTTTTTCTCCCTGGAAGCTCTGTCTCCCACATTCTCTGCAGCAAGTCTTTGAAATTCAGCAGGGGGATAACCTTTGGATTAAAGATGTGCTTTCCTCCTTAGCCCCCAAGAAATTCCAACTGTAGTTTTGCTGAGATAAACTGTTTTGAAATAGCCAATTCGCTTCTTGCTAGAAAATTTGGCAATGCGTACTGATTGAAATAGGAATTTAGAAGAGTTGCTCTTTTCTCCCTGCCTTTCCAAGAAAAAAAATCTTTTGCTGCTAGCTGTCCTGGATCTCAAATGTGATGTGTGTTAGCTGATGTGCTAACAGTGCACAGTTAAACATGGCTGATGGTGCGCAAAGAATGGGGCTACCAAAAATTCTTTACACAACAGGGAAACCACCTTTTTAAGAAATGAAAAGGAAAAATTTTACCTTGTAAAATTAAAAAAACAAATTTAAGAATTATTAGATCTTTCAGGACCCTGCATTACCTGGCCAGTTTAACAACAATTCTACACACAGTCTTCAATACCAGGATCACACACCCTCCTTCTTACCACTGATGAAATATTGAACATGTACGATGGGCACAATTAACATTGTATGGGCTTGAGTTTACCACGGAGATAACACTTTTTTCTTTTCCCCCAGTTTTTGTATGTAATATATACATTACCATGTACTTTGAGTTTTTTTCTGCTTTGAGGCAAATTGAGTTTGACATTTATACAAGAAGCAATAAAAATGATGCAGTCAAAGTATATTCCTAAAACAAGTTCAGTAATGTCTCTTCCAAACTACGTTTGAGTTAGTGGAATAAATGCCTTTTCATGTTTGCAGTTGAAGTACCGGCCAATTCTGCCAAATGGTTTTTGGAAAATTGCCTTCAGAATTGACTTTCCCTGGGGAAGATTTGCTTCTATGGAAAGCAGAGATACTGGGAGAATTTGAAAGAGAGAAAGCAAAAGGGAAGGCAGAGGGAATAGGTTAAAGGCTAACTTTAAACAGGTGGCTTTCATTTCTCTTTGCCCAAATTGTTCTATAATTTCTTACCCTAAAACTTTTTGGTTAACTACAGCAAATTTCACTTTGCAAGAGCAGTTCCATGCTAATCCAGCTTTGCTATTACCTCAGCTCAGGTTGGGTGTTTCTCTGGGCTTCCCACTTCCCAAGAGCAAATGCAAGTTTAGGAGCCTTGTAATTCCAATCCATTTTATCCATCTGGGAGTCCTGAATAATTTTGAATCTCATGGATTTGCTTCATCTCAGTTAAGAAGGGGAAAGGTGTGGGCTTTTTTCACCAAGCTGTTGGTGTTAGCTGACTGGAGTAGAGAAGCCAGTCACCCTATTTCCCTCCTCCATCTAAAAATATGCAAAATGGGTGCCCTTTTCTCCAGTGTGCTTAATCTGTTTTGCTACCTGCAGAAGAATATCTACATAGGACCATACGATAGCTTTTGAAGTATGGCTTAGTTCACAGATAGCCCTTCTGGGCTACTTTACAAGTTGGCAAGCTTTGGGAATGAGCAAGCAGTCATCGTACAGGGAAGGAATCTGCTCTATTTCATATGTGTTAAATGATATTTCCTAGTCCATCTATGGATGACCTGACAGAAGGAAACATATTGCAAATGTGTCATATATGATCAACCCCAATAAATATCTTTCATAATACATAGCATTTTCCATCTTGCATTTTGGAGGTGACACGTAAGCAGAATAATTTTGCACATACTGCAACTTCCTGATGCTCCAGTTTGGCTTTGAGGCGCCGATCATCTACAGCAACATGATGTCTTCAACTCAACGAGCAGAGATACAGCAAAAGAGGTTCCAGTGAGGATTCCTAATGTCAGTGTTTGCACCATGATTTCTGATCTGACGTACTGGGACCACCCCTGAGCAGGCACGTACACGCTGCCTGGTTCCAGGGTTTGCTCTGTGTCGTTTGCCATTCGCAGCTCCTGAGCGCTCAGAGGCGGCTGTGGCTTTAGCCCCAGACCCCTTGACATTTCCTCCAGGGTGTTGAGGCACAGCTCCCTTTCGCCCCTCAGACCACATGAAGGGGACTGTTGCCCGCCCTTGAGACTGACCCGTTACACTTGACATCTTGGGTTTGCAATAGCACCCATGAAACCGATATGAGCAGCTAGGAAAGGAGGAGGGAGTTTATTTTTAGGTTGCACCAGGAAAACAGCTGCAGCATTTTCTCCATGGCAGAAGAGCCCTCGCAGGACAGAGGGAGGCCTGTCTTATTGCCTCAAAGTTTTCCCCTCCAAAGAGCTTCAACTGTCCAAGGCTCCCCCTGTGCAAGCCTCCAGCTCAGTGTGCTCTGATGAACGTAACTCTAGAGCATCGTGGAGGAAACCAGAACTATTTTTATTTTCGGTTGAGCAAACCTTTAGCATTTAACAGTCAGGTGTTTATTTCACTTCCCAAACTGCCTCCGGCTCCAGTAATGCTTAGCATGATCCTTTTCTCAGGGAGGGGGAGAAAAAAGGGGATTGAGTTAAATGCTCTCAAAATGGAGAGAGCTGAGGAATCACAAACTCGTATCCACCACCACACATCCCACCTCAGCCCCCCTCCTTCCTCACTTCAGCCCTCCTTGGAAGGAACCTGACAGGAAATATTTTAGAGGTAGAGAATTTTCAATGAAAATATTATTTCTCCATCTGCCCACTTTTCCACCCTCGCAGGTTGTATGGCTAAATGACATTTAGGAATGTGTATCCTGCAGGCCGCTCGGTCGCCTGTCTTCTCACATGTTGCTTTCCCATCAGAAGCACATCAAGGCACCAGGTCCTCCTGCCTCCCAAGTGTCACAGGAGACACTTGACCCTTGGGAGCATGTCTGGGCTTTTCAGAGACATTTCTAACCTCAGCAGCTCCTGTAAATGAAAGAGGCTGACCCCCTTCCAATGAGCTTCACCGCAGCCTTCCTAGGAGGCACAGGGAGGGTGGGGTCCACCAGTGTTCCAGACCTCCGGGATAAAAAAACCCAACAACCATGAAACCTACAGAAAGTTGGCCGATATTGCATGCACAGAGCTATTCAAACCAGATGCTTGCTTGCCTTCCTGCCCACACTACCTTACCCACACTGATCCGCTCCTAGCCTAACAGGAAACTTCAGGGGTTTTTGTACCTTGAGCCATTTTCAACAACAGCCATACCAGGAGACACACATGTGCTGCGATGACCTACTAGAGGCTGCACGCGGCAAGAGGCATGCTTGCTCCTTCATCCAAAGTCTGCCATGTTGCATTCTTTTTTAACTTGGGCAGGCTAAATCTATTCCAGCTGGTTAGGAAGTGTTAAGGCAACATAGCTTGACAAATAGCATGTGTCTAAGAGGGAAGAGGACAATGATTGAGGTTAATTTGTGTTGGGGATTAACACTGGGGGAAAAAATGAGTAATATCTGGACATGTTTCAGCTGTCCCACCACCCCCTTTTTGAACTGGTTTAAAAAAAATCTCTAGCCTGTGTCTAATTCTGTCTTGCTCTTCAGCCATGTTTCTCTGGTCAGAGCAACACTATGTTCTGCCTCCAAACTCCTATGTCTAAGCCACTCATTCCTAAATCTTCATTGTAAAACTGCATCCTTATCACTATTTCTAACTCACTCTCAGTCAAATCTTACCAGTGGTTCTAACTGGGACATTGTTATTTTAACTCATCCTACCCATGATAACGTAGGCTTCTCGGAGCAACGCTCACAAGTGACGCTCTAGTAGCTGTGAGAGGAACTCCTTGCCCAGAATCCAACTGAATCTGTCTAACCTTGGCAAGAGGAAGGTCAGGTGCAGAAAAAGTACTTTTTGCTTTGGTTTTATTGGAATAAGGATGAAAGTCAAGGTCAGAGGTTTAAAGAGGTCTTCACTGCAGCAACCAGGTGGGTTGCTTTTGTTTGGTTTAAGCTGAACATCTCAACCCATACATCAGCAAGTGGGTTGATTTTTGAAGAGTTCTGAACATGCCTTGAAATTAGTGAACTCTTCTGCAGTGTTCAGCTATCAAGTATAAATCTGCAGCTCAGGGCCCAGCAAGCCAAGCATGCCAAAGGGTCCTAATGAGGCAGAGAATCTGGGTTACCAGTTTGATAGGCTCCAGGAAAGCAGGAAATATTCAGCCCAGACTTGCTAAACAGTAATCACTTTGCCAAAGTTTTAATTTATTTTTAGCTGCTGATTGCACCTCTTAGCCACTTATCCCCACTTCTCCCCCAGTCCCTCAGCAGTTACTGTCTTACAGATAGAGCCTGGTCACACTCACACTTGACAAAATAAAGCGGTGTGAAAACTGTTAATAGAGGAGGTTGCAAAATCTTAAAACTACGCCCCAAATTACCAGTTAATGATATAAGGCTCAAATCCACAATCTTATAGCAGTATAATATCATGGCATCTCACTGGTCAGATAAACCTGTAAGTTCAGAGTCAATGTTTCATACCCAGAGGTTATGTGTCCCTAATACTTTTCCATCAGTAGCGAATCCAGCACTTCTGTGCCTAACCTGGCCACGTGATGCAAGCTGCTGTGTTGTACGCTGGACCACTAAAATGGTTTTGCCTATAAAGAACCAAGGAAAGGTTGGTTTGCATCCCACAGGCTGATGCAGCAGCACAAGGAGGCAGAAAGACCTGTGGCGGCGGGTGGGACCAAAGCAGGAGGAGGGTGTCCTGGGGCAGTTTCTGACCCCACATCACCCACATCTGTGCTGTGGTGCTTTGCCATTGTGCCTGGTTCTTTCACACCCAGAATACATTAGCCAGTGCAATTAAAGATACAGAAGAGACACGTGTTAACAATTTTCTTACTGCAAACTTATCAGGTTTTTATTTATTACTTTTTACTCCCTATGAAATGTGATTACTCATTGGCAAAAGTTTGAAGCTTGGTGGCTTTTTATGAGTAAGGAGGAGAAAAATCCCTTCGGTTTATTACACAAGTTCATCAGAAAGGTGATTAACCACATAAACACATACACCCCCATCCCTTCCCATACCCATGCATTAGCTCACAGCTGTGTGGATACAGGCTTTGAGAGCTGAATAACCCATTAATCTCCATGTGGAAAATCAATAAATTGAAAATAATCAGCTGGGCATGGGAAGAAGCAGAGAATCAGACAGCTGTTATTTAAAGCATGACTTAGGCATGTAGAAACAAGGTATAACAAGACATACAGAGAGCAGAGAAGGGAGGGGAGAAGGACAGGAGGACATGAAAGAAAGAATGGAGTAGTGAATCCAAAGGCGCTGAAACTCATGTTTATATACCCCATTCTAAGTAAAGTAACTCCATACAAGCAGAGTGAACTGGGGAAGGAACAGAAGGGCTTTTGGAAAGCGCAACTCACTGGATGAAAGTGCTCACTGCTGAGGCTGGAAGGGCTCCAGTAGTCACCAGCAATGGGAAGAGGGAACAAAATTCTAGCCACTGTCAACAGACATCGTCAAAATTATGTTCAACTCCAAGTAGGCAGACAGCAGGGTCTGCAATGAGTCTCAGAGAAACAGCAGCAGGATGGACACAAGGATGGGCCATAGTCTATATAGTTGCTATATTGCTATATAGTCACAGCAATAGAGACACTGAATAGGTCAGGCAGGATATGGCCCTCTCCTCCCTTCTGTTTCATGTCACATCGACTTGGTGGCAACCACTGAATAAAAACACTCTCTGACAGAAACAAATTAAGTGAACAAGAAGAATGTGCCTCACCAGTAGGGAGACAAAAACAACTTAACAGCACGCTGAGACAGATCAGCAATGTACCAAACTGTTCGTAACTCAGCCATGACAGATGCTCTTATGAAGGGATACTCCAGCTGAGCTCCTGAGTGCATAATTTTTAAGCTAAGATTTAACATCAATGTCCCTCTCCAAACCAAGGATTCTAGGTTCAGGTTTGAGTTCTGAAGCACCACAAGTTTTGCAAGTTATTCTGCATTTTATTTATTGGGGAAGCTGCACGGGATCCATTATCACAAAAAATATACAGAACCTGAACTAGAAAACTGTTAGACAAGCTACAGATCCTAGATAAAATCAACACAGAAAAAACTCCTTGTGGAGATAGAGACTGTACAGGGAGAGATTAAAACTGAAGCACTACAGGCCATATTCAAGGTTATTATTTGGGGAAGGATGCATGTGAACTGGAATAAGCTATTTCATTTGTTCAGAAGAAAAAAGTATCCCCCCTTTCCTGCAAGTTGCTGATCAAAGCATGAAGCAGGTGCCCCAGTCCACCAAAAACCTAAAACAAGATCTTTGAGGGACATTAAATCCCTCAAAAGCACACTTCATGTGCCTCATTAGCATTTAATCTAGACTTACCTTCTCTAGGAAAGCCTACCAAGACCTCTGCCAGTCCACCTGATAGAATATCATAGTGGTGAAAGCTCTGTCTCTCTCTAAGGAGACTCCTGTAGTCACCCACCACCATTTCTGTGTGGGGAGAGGTACAACTTGTAAAGGGAGTGCTCATTTCTCTATGCAACTAAGCAGCAAGTATGACAACTTGTATAAAACTGTAAAGAAGAAAGGATAGAAGAAGCATCTACTTACACAACTGCTCAAGAATCAGAGTACTTCTAGCTAGAGGCTGGATACAAATGAGCCTCCTCGCTTTCCCTCTTTGTAGCTTCAAGCACTGATTAGCAAGTGCTTCCACATGCAGTCTCATTACCCTGATTAGATTAAGGTCAGAAAAGAACCCACCCAGCTCTGGGATGACCTTGGAGTTGTGCTTGAAGAGAAGCTCTAGAAGCAGTTGTCCAAAAACCTAGTGACTCTGCCCTAAGCAATGAAGAGAACCAAGTTTTCATGTCCTGGTATTGACATATACCTGAATTGTAAAGGAGACTGGATTTTAATGCAAATTTTCTTGTTAGGTGGAAGTTGCTTTATTTATCTACATGCTCTGCTTTCTCAGGGTAATGCTGCTTTTCTCCTCTCTCAATCTCACTTTCACTGACTGTTCAAAGCCTGGAGTCTTGCTTCCACATCACTTCAACCCTCTGAAAAATTACAGTCTACTTCTTGTAGACCTCTAGGTCTAGACCAGCTAGGACTGTGAGGCAATCACAGAGGAGCTAATTCCTTCTATTCAATCTAAATGAAAAGCTTTCTAAATACAATTAGTATCTTCTTGTTACTCCACATTATCAACTTATCTTTCAATATTTAATGACATATCTACGCCATTTCTCTTGATTTACAGGAATATTCTTGAGGCCTTATCAAAACGTGTTCACTACAGGGCAAAAGTCAGTTTTACAATTCTTCAAGTGCAAAATTTATATGTTTAGATGTAGCCTAATGATGGGTGAGAGAGAGGCTGCAACGGCATAATTCAGATCCAGTTTCAAATTCAAGGATATTGGGATGTTTGTTTTCAACCACTGCAGCCACTCAGACAAGGAAAGGACTTAAATTCCAGGTTGTGGGTTAATGCTTATTCTGGGGCTGTTTGGGCTGGTTTAGCAGATAGTGAGAAGAGAGTTATTTCATCATCTCCACTTTCTAAACACAGTGTTTCCCAAGATTTTTCATTTTATTAGGTAGGATGACAATCCCTTCTTCCTTTCTTTTGATATCCAGAGCTAATATATTTGCCCTTCTCACTTAACTCAAAAGTCTCTATGCCTGCACTTCTGTTAAGGGAAGAGATAAAAAGTTGAATACTTCTATTCTGAGAAGGTTGTTTTAATAGTTTGGATGGATCTGTTTGACTAACTACAGAGAACAGGACAAAAAAAATTGGGTTACAATAGGAAATGAAAGGACTTGTCAGACAAGAAGAGGATAAAGAGGCCAGCTGAATTACAAAGACGAAGGCTATGCTAGCTCTCAACTTCGACTCTGTGCTGTAGGAAATCAGTGAAAATGTGAAAAGAAATCCAAGAGTCTCCAGAGAGTAAATAAACCTGATTGTGATATGTGAACCTCCCCAAACATAACAAACAAGGACTAAGAAAGGGGGGTGGGTGTGTGTGCAAATAAGGACCAGGATGACTCAGGCAAGTATAAGAATGTTGGCAAAGGCTGTATCAGGTTGAGGATGAATTCTGGCCAACTCCAGTCAGATAAAAAATTGTTACTTAGCCCTCCTCCCCACCTGAAGAGAGGCTGCTCTGGGGGCCAAAGCAAGTCTGGGGTGGGGTAGGCTCCAGTGTTTCTCCTTGGAGCAATAACTATGTTCAGGATTATCCTTTTATTGTGTTTCTACTTCGCTGTCACTTCAAGCCACTTAGCAAAAATGAAATACAATTAAACTACATCCAAAAAAAAGCCTGGGTAGGAACAAACCACCAGACTTCTGCTTGTGAAAAGCAGCAAACTCCCTTGATAAAGTTCTGTCTGGGTGACAAAGCCCAGGACGTGCTGAAAAGAGCTCCTTGGGAGTGCAAGTCTGAACAGCTTTGCCAAGCCTGGGGAGCATCAACCGCTCTCCCCGAGCGAGCCAAAGCCCAGCAGTTTCTCAAACAGCAGCCGGTGTCAGGCTGTTGCTGATCCTACCCCGCTCCCGCGCTCCAGCCCCTAGGCAGCAGCACGGCTGCGTGTAGAGTCTTGTGGTGGAGGGAAGAGAGAGACGAGCGAGCTCCCAGACTGACAAGCAGGTTTTGTGGTTTTGTTTAAGATGCTGAATCAGAGTTTCACCTGGAGGGGAGGCAGAAGGGAATGGATCATGGTTGGCAGGTGCCTGCTGGAATACTCGGATTCGCCTATCTCTGAGGCTGGCAGGCAGCACTGCTTGGCTGGTGCGGTTGTTTCTGCTGCTCCAAAGGTGGTTAACGTCATTGTCAGACGTGAACATGCCGGTTCTTGTCGTGTGGCCCTACCGACAAGAGAAAGCTCTTTTGAACGGATCTGGAGCAATTTGAAGGGATAATGAAATTCAGCATCCACCCAGGCTGCTAAGCATACTGAACTACGAAAGGTTCAGAGCCCAGTTTTGTCCTGCCACACTGTCCTCTTTGCCCCCAAGAGCATCTTCTCGCATTGACTGCACTTGTTCCACGGTGTATGTCCTAGTAACCACTTTGGAGGGTGAACGGTTGCTCTGTGTACCCAGTATAACAGACACAAGCAGAAGGTCTTGATCATTGAACGTGCAATGGAGGAGTATCACTTCAAGCCTGCTACCAGCTCAGCACAGCTGTGCCATAACCACGGAAAATACTAAACATCCAAAATGGGGATGGGCCAGGTTTTCATCAGAAGTACATTAATGTTCTCCCCGCTGCAGTGAGCACCGGTAAACTTCTCGACACTTGGCAGCGCTTCGATTATTGACTCCAGTGAGCTGTTCTGTAATTTTCTGCCTTTGCCACGGATCATTCTCGTCCGTCCGGTCTCGTTGCACGGATGGAAGTACCGGTGCTTCCCGAGCTGCGCTGCTGTGCTGGGTCACTAGATGGTGTGCAGCTGAGCTGGTGCAGAGGAAGTCAAACCAGGAACAGGCTGAGAAGAGGAAGTGGAAATAAGATGGTTTAGCTCAAGTAGGAGAAGGTTATAGCGGTAGCAGTGCCTTCAGGTCAAGATTAGGTGCATGGGGAGAGCTGGTTGGGGAGAGATTTCATAGCTCCCAGTGATGGTATTACGTCAAGTTGAAACCAATCTTTTTATGCCCTCACTTCCCCTTGTATTAAAATTCACCAGGAAGATAAATAGTTACTTCATTGCCATCTGTTTTTATTCTGCTAGATAATGTAATCAAGACTCTCCTATACACGAGAAATATCGCTTAAGTAAATATCATCCAAAGCACAACCTACAGATTTTTGAAAGTCACCAGTTATTTGTTGATATTCAAGACTGAAGCAGCTGGATCAAGACAGGGCAGGTTACATACCAGGCATTTCTCTGCCTCTTCACTATTGCTTGAAAACGTCCATGAAATGTTTTGGGGTTTGTTTTTTTTTAGAAAAGTGGTTGCCGAAATAGAAATTTCTTTTCTGGATCTTCTTTGAGAAACTGTATTTCTTGGTTTACGGGTGAATTATTTTCCATGTTTGGTTTCAGGAAACTAAAAAAGAAGAAAGGAAGAAAAATGTTTGAGTGTGGGAGAAGGCTTTTTTTAAATGTAATCTCTCCTCCCTTCAAAAAAAAATTGCTGCAAATAGTTTTTGCATTGGCTGAAATTTTCATTAGAAACTAACAAGCACATAAATGAACACACTATCAATCAAGTTCAGTGACTTGCCCAAAGCCACAAGGACAAAACAACAAAGCGAAGCACCGAGTACTTCGATCCAAGCCCCACGCTCTGCTCAGGCCACTGGGCCTTCCAGATTGCAATTAGCAACGAGAAGACGAGATCTACCAAAGATAAGTGGGCCCAGCTCAGTCTCTGACTCCGCTAAGTTTGCCTCAAAGTGGTTATGTGGGTGGTGCAGAATTTGTCAAACAAGATGTTCACAAAGATCTCCCTAAGCACAGCCGAGAAAAAAATGAAGACAACCCTACCATAAAGTGACACATAATTCAGCTGAAGCGAAACATACTGATGCAACAGTGGAGAATAACTCATTCCCCTTAGGCAAAACTCATCCAAAAAGCTAATAATGAATACTGGAGGACTCCAAACCATTATTTTTACTTTCCAGGCCAGCAGCAGGGATAGCTTACGTGGTTAGCAACTGACTCCTGAGTTGTTTCCACCACTAACTCGCTGTATGATCTTGCAGCCTCACGGTTCTGGGCCTCAGTTTACTCATTGGTGCAATGTGGATATAGGTTGATTACAGAATATTTAACTAATACGTCAAAATATTCTGAATGAATAGGGATGGGGCTGGATGTTGAGGCAGGTGCTAGTGACCTTTTTGGAGCGTGATTTCCCTCTGTGGTTTAGAAGAGGGTAAAAGAGGGAGACACCCAACATGTGTGTATTTAGATTGGGAAGACAGGAGAGAAAGAAAAGGAAGGAAAGAGGAGTGATTTGTGCTGCCATTCCTATTCTAGATGCTGTGAGAGCTATCAGGACCACGTTGCCGGCGGGGCAGGAGCCAGCTTTCCTCATGCCTGGCGGCTGCCGCTCCCGGAGGATGTACCAGCGCGAAGGGTTGTACCAGCACCAGTCAAGGAACAGGGCAGGCCTGGGGTGGAGGCTGTCTGAACTTGCACTGCTGCCAAAAATGGTGCTAAAACTACAAACGTAGCATCGTTACATTCTCTGGCCGGGCCTCTATAGGTGTGAATCCCTCAGTCTGGGAAGTCAGGGCAATTTTATACCCAGTGAGAGAGCAGCCCTGGATCACACGTAAACCACCCTTCAGGATAGTCCCTTAAGGTCTGCATCTTGCCATCTGTTTGTTCTCAGCTGATGGCTTCCGGTTCAAATGCGCTTACCTAATCAGTAAAAACTTAAGAGCTCCCTCCATTCGTTACAGGGGAATTGAAATGAACCCATGCTTCTGTATCTGTTGTCTAGACAAATTCTTGAAATCATACGGTATCACATATCCTTCAAGCTTCTGCAAGAAAAAAAGAGAGAATACACCTGCAGATATACGGGATGCAGAGCTCAAAGTTGCTGGTGTCAGTGATTATGACTCAGAGAGCATGGGAAAGAAGTCAAAGCCTTAACAATTGTCCATTTTTATATGCACTCCGGTCTGTAGTTTGGGAATGGAATACAAATGCAACTCTTTCTTGGAAGGTCATTGAATTGAGCTGAGCTGACCCAACCAGTTACTATTGGCTTGTAGAAACACCGTGGACAGCAATATTTATGATGATTACCCTGACAGGCTGAGTAATTGCTTTGCAGCTAAAATGCTAAAAGCAATGGAGCTGGATTTTCAAAAGAAGTATTTCATCAGAGCTTCCTAAATAAAATAATTGTGGGAAGTAACTGGAAAATGGAGCTGGTGGCTGGACTTGTATATGTGTGTGTATATATATGCGTATATATATGTACACAGATATTTCTGTATACATGTATAAAGGAGTGTAGATCAGGAAAGGGAAGAAAGCAACCACTTTAGACAGATTCCGAAAATCTCCCTGAATGTTTTCATTGCTACTAATGTCATTTAGGGGCGTTATTTAATTGGTAATACTTGTATACATAAACAAATTTTCAGGGACCTGAAATGTAAAAATCAGAAGAGTTATACATGGTATAGAGTACTCAGTGTAGTCTGTAGCATGAACCTACAGCTTTGAATATTTACTTTTAAGGTTACATGAATAGCAAAAAAGAAGCAATTTGTTTCCTCAGATGTTTGCCAACAAAGTAAGAATCTTTACGTTTCAATCAATTGCCTTATTTGGTATGCCACACACAATATTACTGCACTTTTTATCCTGAAGGAATTCTCACATCCAGTCTACTTCTACCAGTTACTAAAAGTTTGCATTGTAGAATTAAGCAGGTGAAATAATTCAGTGTCTCCTCTCATTATCTTTTAAACACTGGTGGTGTGAGGACAAGACTTTGAAAGGACCATTTTTATGCACTCGTGCTGTATATGAATCCCTACTTACAAGTCACCAGGTTATCTTTGCTTCAGCTACTAAGTGAAATTCAGATCTGCTTGATTTTCAAATGACTTGAGACATTTAAAAAATAGAGAATGTAGGGCAAGTGTTGGTTTGAAACCAGTTCATGAAGTTGAATACTTTGGTTAATGGATCTTCCAGATATTTAGATGTTCAAGTTTCTAAATTGGCATGATCAGATAGACACCAGAACTGCACGTTCAACAGTGGAAAATGTATGCGTAAGCACTAAGATGTGGAAACTACTTTTACGGTAGGTGTGCGGCCAATGCACGTACGTGTTGACACGAATGCTTTCATGCAAATGTGATCCTCAAGGCCCATCCAGTTTGAACGATCACTACCCATCTTCATACTCAGGTGCCTCTTTAATGCAGCACCTATGGATTTACCACAAGCTCTTATGAAGGCAAACCAATAGCTAAATCCCATCTGATCATTCTACACTGGAAACGGCCCTCCAAGGAGCACTTCTTTTTCATAAATGGATTTCCTTCAGTGCTGGTTCATAGACCACTCTTTTTGGTGCTTTAGAGACGCCATACCCCCCTTCTCAGCAGCATATATATAATCACTGCACAGGAAATAAACTGTTGTCTAAGTTTCGGGACAAGCACTACTTTTGTGTATTCATGAATACCGCAAAACCACTAAGTACTCAAGTTAAACATAGATACTCTGGACACACATATGTGAGCTGGATCATAGGTGTTTTGGGGGTTATTTTGGCAGGTTTTGGATTTGAGAGTAACCTAGGCTACTATAGTCTGCTGTGCCAAACTCTGCTCTGGTCCTTGGCTTTGAACGTCATGCCCAGCTTCCTGGGCACTTAAAGGACACAGAGGAGAAACATTCCTCTGACAGATTTGTCAGGAACCTGTTTTATCAAAGCCAACAGAGGTGGGGGAGAAGGTAGGTCTTTCCAAATTTGGGTCCAGAGGGACCAGGCAAATCTGCTGTACTCTCAGAGGTGCAAATATAGAAACTTCCATAGGTGATGAGTAAATGGGACAAGAGCTCAGGATGACTTCATCCTTTTTTTCCCATTATTACCAGGTATTCTGTAATAGCATTTGCAGGCTATAACCAAGACTGGGACCTGCTGTGCTAGCACTTGTATGGACAAGCAAATAGACACTGGTCTTGCCCCGAAAGGTTTAGACTGAGATCTTGAAAGCAAGATGTTTTCAGCCTTAAGGATGGTATGACAGACAAAGAGCAGCAAAAGAGGGAAATGAAGTGACTTGCTCAATGTCAGGAATACTTTGAAAGTCTTCTGCTGCCTGTTCTGCCAGTTCAAACACTCATGGTCTGTCCCAGATAACACCACCGCAAAGTGGAAGTCACTTAGTGGAATTAGAAGCAGAAGCTGCTGTGTTCACTTATAGCCCACAGAGTTCCTAGATATCAGCTACAGCTCTTTATCATTCAAAATTTTAGCTCTTTGGGGATTGATTTTACTTAGTATCTCTCTGGTTTCCCACCACACCCCTTGTGAAGAAATAAGACATTTGGAAAATTGTAATCTAAGTTGCAATAGTTGCTCCATATCCTGGAAGTGATTTTTGATGTATCTGCATATTTTTCAGTTTCTGTCTCTATCGTGGTATCTGGGAGCATTTGCAAATCGGTTAAAAACACCATACCACATCAGATATGAATAACTACATTCCTTCTCACCCATCCCCATCCATGCTCCAGGCTTCCACTTCCCTAGGCAGATTTCTCAGGAGGAATCTGCGTGAACAGCTAGCCCTGATGGATGCTTTGAAAGGCAATACAGATTAACTTTGCCAAACCATTAGGGAAAGCAAGTTGTTGCTTAAGCTGAAGGTCCTGATTAGGAAATGCCTTCATCCACAAAGGTATATGTCAACCCCACCCGCGCACACACAAAGTTCAGATCACTTAGATGCAAGATTGCAGTTGATCTCAACAGCTGTAGAGATGAAAGGAGCTGCAGCATCCAAACCATGCTGGGCTTCATTTAGAGAGATCCAAACTGGGAATTTGGATTCCATTGCAACTGGAAACTGGTAACCAGTTCAGCCTGCCGAGCAATGCAGCAATTAATGAATGCTCCCATAACCTCCCTGCTAGGTTATTCCAGCAGCACAGTTTGCTCTGTTTATTTTGCTAAGGTTTGTTTCTGGAAACTTAACAGCAGCTTGATGCAGCCCCAATCCAGAGGCCTGGGGAAAGTAAATTACACCACTGAGCTGCCACTAACAGGTAATCCTGAGTTGCAAACACCAACCCAATGTGTTTCAACCAGAAAAAAAAAACCAAACTGGTGCTGGAGAGTCAAGGGAGACACAGAAGATGCCTTGGAAAGCTATCCATTAATACATGGCCGTTTTCTGTGACGTAGGACATCCCTTCTCTCCTTGCCTTGGCAAGAAACTGAAACCCAAGTGTCCCATGGTGGCTAGAAGGGGCATGCCCAGAGTTACTCAGATGAAAGCTGAGACAGAAATGGGACTTGTCCCTTTCTGCTCTTGTCCACTGGATCCTGGCAGAGCACCTGCTCTTCAGGGAGCTCTTCTTTGCCTGGAGTTCCCAGGCTGGGCTGGGAGTCACTCTTCTCTGCCATCACCACCACCAGGATTCCTACAGGTCATTTATGCATCCAGAGCAAGTGGGATTCTCAGCTTCCCTTTGACTGAACTCCCAGATGATCTACAGTGATTATTTCACTTAAAGTACTCTGAGGTTAAACTCCATTTTATAACATTCTTCGTCCTTTTAACGCTCAGTCCACTTCTTGAATGACCACACTGTCTGGCCACCATGACATAATCTCCAGGCTTTTCATGCCTTGACATCCCTTGACATTCCCTACAACATGTGACTCACATACATGCATCTTACTTGCAGACTGTAGCACACTGTGTTCTCTCTAATCCTGAAATTCTTGACTCAGTATGTTCTAAAGTTAGCAGCTCATTCTGGTTCCCATTTCTGAGGGACACTGAGAAATGAAGAGCCAAAATACTGAGTACTTCACTGCAGCGGATCAAGGGGGTTCCCCTGACTGTAAACTTCTTAACAGAAAAATGTCTGTTGTTCTGGGCAGGCCATCAGGAAAGGAAAAGAAAAAACACCTCCTCCTCTTCTCATCCCACTCACTTCTATGAAGGGATTTGGTCTGTACTTTCTGAGGTCCTGAAGGATTTAGAAACCTTTTTCTTTATTATAGTTTTGGACTGAGAATTTCCCTTGATTCCTTTCTATTTGTTTCAATAAAATTCTTCCTGTTTACATAAATTAAGGATCTGGCCCCTGCTTTCCAACCCAACCAAGGAGGACTCAAGTACAATGAGACAGATTGTCCTCGCAGGATTTCTAGCTGCGTAGAGAATCCAAAGTGCCAGAAATATTGTGGGAAGGACTGTTTTCAGGGAAATTCCACCCCATAGTTTCCATACATGTCATATAAGTAATGTCATCCCAGACTGTAAACCTTCTGAAATCAGCCTGCTGCATTCAACACTTCTGGCTATATAATTATATTATATAATTGTATTTTTTTATATATATATGTATAACTTTTTTTTCCTTCTGCTTTAAACTACCTCACTTAAAATTAAGTTGCGACAGCAGCATTTCTCATTCCCTCTGGAAGTGTGGAAGGATTCTTCTGGAGGGTGCCATCCTTAGCTGCTGAAAAAAGTGCCACTGAAACCAGCCGTAGTTGTGCCACGTGGTGCAGGTATAGCCAAGTGACGTTAGGTGCGTAGCGGGCATCCTTTGGAGCTAAGGCTCCGACACGTGAACTGATGCGGAGGAGAAGGAAGCTGAAGACTGAGCTTCATTTCTGGATCCATCCTCGCTGCAAACTCTGAGCAGTTGGTGGTAATTTTGATCAGATGAATTCCTCCTATCAGGAAGAAAGGCAACGTATGCCGGTATTTTAATTTCATTTCAATTTGCTTTAGCAGAGATTTATAATTATTATAAGGAATGATTTTATAATGTAATTCTGTGTTGTCAGAGTAGGTTAGCTTTATGACCTGCTTAAAAAAATAAATGCGGCTTTAATTAAAACAAAACCAAAGAGAGAAGTACAGTCTTGTACCAACATGTTGCTGTCAGCACCCTGCTAACTGTCTGAATTGAACTGTAAGCCTCCACTCAAAGATACCAGTGCCAAAAACAAAGCTCGTGGCACACTTAAAGGTACCGCTGGCTTATTTTTAATTTGTATCTCAACTTAGTACTGCTGGAGGTTTTCTAATAACAATTATGATGACTGTCAAAAATCAGACGCTAATGAATAGCAACCTTTAGTAGGCTGTCAACTTTTACAGAAGCATAGCTGGATGCATTAATAAACCCGACTCTCTTTTTGCTTAACAGCACTGCATTTCCATTACCTGAAATAGAGTCACTTTTGGTTTAACCTAGTACGAGATCAGAATCAAACTCATTAAATTTAGCCTTCAAGCTGCCATCTTTCATGAGGTGAGATGATTTTGCTTCTACATAATGGATGTCACAGAGCTCATCTTCAGTACATGCTCACACTACTTGTAATTGTCTGTATTTGCATTACCTGACATGTGAGACAATATTAATGTTATATCACACTGAAGTCTCTCTGACATCAGCAAATAGAGCCACCACGCAAACCAGAGACTTCCTAGCATGCGTGCACCACACACAGCCCCATTTTTGCCCTTGTGTCTCCTTCACAAGGTCAGTGATATTAAGCTGACACATTAAACCATTTTAGTATCACTTTACCAGAATTCTTCGTGTCTTAGTGTTCATCATACATCAAGATCCGAAGAGCTGTTTCATGGCTGATGACACATGGCTTGGTTAGGTCGATAATGTAATATTCTGGGGGGTAAAATCTGACTCCCTAGAAGTCAATGGAAATTTTTATTTTACTAATGTTAGTTTTAATAATTCTATCAATTTGCTTCTCATTAACTTCAAAGTTAATGAATTACCTAGTCCAGAAACTACATTTTGGGATAAGTATTTATTTTTAAATTATTTTTACTCTGTTTTGTTAAAATGATTCAGTAAGTGGATGAAAATGCAATGACAGAATTAATTCTGGGTCCCTAGTAAACGGTAGACACCCAGCACAAACAGGTAGCAGTTTCTAGGTGAACAGCAAGGTGCAGAAACAAATGGGTGAGGGGCAGATTGCATCCTTTGCCTCCAGCTCCTGTGTGCAATATATTTTCCTGGGTGCTGAGACCCATACAAGAGTCCACTACCATTAAGTTTCCCAATAGGGGAACTCAAGGAAGGAGTCTGCAGTAGCTGTCAATATGAAAGAATCGAGGCCATGTGTAGGAATGTAAAGCCAAATATTTGAGGGAAGATTTATAGAAAATGAAACCTCTTCTCTAGCGTGCATTTTTAAAAAAAAACTTCTATAGAATACAGGAGTGAAAAAAGTAAAAAAGAGACAACGGTTTAGGATTTAATTCTTAAGCAGCTATCTTTGGGAAAAAGTTGTACTTTTCAGAAAAGTTATTTTTACAGCTAAGATTGTCTAGTCTGACATTAAGACAATCAGCTTCAGATATTACAACACTTCCTTTAAAATTGCTATACTAAAACCTGAATTTCTTTCTTCCAAGATGGATGCACTAAAGTCTTCTGTCTTGCTGTCAGGTGGGTAACATTCACTTCTGTGCCAGAGCAGAGCTTGATTTGAAAAAGCTCATGTCCTAAATGTTTTGTTCCATTAGAGAGCTGGTAAATCATTCCTTCCAAACATTTTAATACATTTCTAGTCTTGGCAATTTATGAGGCATCAAATTGGTGAATACCCTAAGAACCTTTTCAGAAAATACGTAGTCATTTACAGAATGTATTTGTTACCATTTCTCTTTCTGATTAGTGCATACCTGGCCATAGGGCCAGGTTTGGGAAAGCGTTCCTTTTTTTAAAGGCCAGAGTTTTGAGAGAGCTCGGCGTACAGTGTTTGAGTCTCTGGTGCTGCTCCTGGCTTTGGACACCCCTTGGACAGGGGCCATCATTCTGTTCTGTGTTATTCTGTCAAGCACTGATTCACAACTGTATCTCAGACAGTACCATGCAGTAAATAATAACGATCGTTAGCGGCTGTACATATCACCTGAGGCACCAAAACTGGTCAGGAGAGGTACAAAGATAGTTCTACTAACTCCTAAAACATTTCTCAGACACGTTTTTTAACGCCACATGCCTGTGATGGATAGGTTTGTAGTTGTGAAATCCTATCAGGATCCGCTTGGGATGGCAAGTCTCTCTGTGAGTGCATGCTTGCACAGAGCACACGTCACATCTGACACAGCAGTGCGCCTGGCGTTCCCCTCATTCTCATTAATTTATGAAAACACCAAAAAAAGAAAAGGCGCGATGTATCACAGCAGTTATTGTCTGGCAATAAGCCTTGCTCTGGAAGACATGGCAAGTGTATAAGCCATAAGACATTCATCATGCCCCGTGCTTGTTAATGTTATCTTGGGCTAGAGGGAATATTGTGCATAGTCATGGATGAGGGGGAAGGGTCCTGATCCTGCCGTTTGATTAACGGTTGAGGCACAGTTCCCCAGATAAGACCATACTACTTCTCACCACATATAAACACATTTTCCCTTCCTCTCTTCTCAGGTTTTGGTGTGTGTAAGAGCTCAGTGGAACGATGATGCTGGATTGGCCTCAATATAACTGCATGCGTAATAGGTGAATAACTGTTTTCTCGCTCGGTGCCTCTAGCAGAATAGCTCAATAGCAATACAGAGGGTTAGCTTGGTCTTGCCCAGTCCCTTGGAAGTTGTGGCCAGATGTTCGGTTCCGGAGCTTCAAGCAATGCTTTTACTCTTGGGTCACAGACCTGTACAGTTGTCCCAGTGGTTCTGAGACCAGACAGTAAAGAACAAAATAAACTCAGATTTGTTCTAGTCCTTGTGGAAATGTCTGACACATATATAATAAGAGAGAATCCCTAGACCTCATATTAGAAGTAGTGCAAAAAAGTAGTTTGAAGCTCAGTCTCCATGTTGATTTACACTGGATTCTATTTTCTGTAAACATACTAAAAAATGGTGACATTATTTCCAGGGGAGCGGGGAGTCTTCCTTTCACTGCAGTCAGTCAGAACTATAGTAGCTCAGCAGTGAAGAGCATTGGGAATGATGTTGGGAGAAGGAGGAGGAAAAAGCCTTTTGGTGTCCTATAAATATTGTTCCTCCATTTTGGGTTTTGGGAATTTTTTTTTAAACACAAAAGTAGTTAAAATGCCAACATTTGAAAAATCTCAGCCAGCTGAACTCCTTTCAATTAAATAAAATCAGTATAACAATCTCTTTGCATTTGGAAAGATAAAAGGAAGAAAACGAACTACTTATATTTCCCCTGTTCAAATTTAAGTGAAACAAAATGTCTTCCTATTATCCCATTGGACAAATCTAATCCGAGGTATTGAAGAAATTTCCCCTCAGAGCTCAGTGCCTCTGTCTATAATGAAGTACAAAGGAAAACAACTGCTTAACACAAGTAGACTTTGTACTGCGTGAACGACTTTTCTTGTATTAGCAAAGCAGACTACTAATATGATGTGATGGGACATTACTAATGCAACAGAGTGTAGCTAATGCAAACAGAATATGTTGGAGTTCCTAGTTGAACTGAATAGAGAATTTGTTTGTCTGAGACCCAGATTCTGAAAATCAAAGTAAACCCCACAGAAATATATCTTACGGATAACTCAATACAAGCCAAGCCCATCAGATGCGCCAAGCCATTTGTGGGCACTGGAGGTACAGATAGATCCAGGAACCTAATTCCCACACTGACTTTTGAAGGGGGTTAGGTGCTTGGCTGTCCTTATCGCTTTGGAAAATCTCATCTTGTATAAATAATAAATGATGATAATTTGCATTGACATAATAACTAAGTGTATGCGATTATCAGTAAAGACTGTAAAACTGCTATTCAAGTCTTCAAGAGCATTGCTGTCATTGAATTCAAGGCTGTGTGTTCATAGCAAGTTCATCTCTCAGAAATAGCTAGTCATAATTCTCCCTTAAAAGAGTAGCAGTGATTTTTTTTTTTTGCCTCCTTCCCCCTCCTCCCCCTCCCCGCTTTTGATGACGATATTGTCTGCTGTAAATGGATAGGTTTGAGCAAATTAGAGAATCCTATCCCTAGTTTCAGCTGAGGGTAATATCTCCCACAGCAAAGGGTCTGCTTAGGCTTTGATGCATTTCACTCAAAAGAACGTCTATTAAATTGAATACTTGTGTACTCTCCCGCAACCTCGAGGGCTGTGTGCTTCAGTGGGAGCTGCTTTGCAGCCAGTAGCAACTAGTCGCAATTTGTTATTAAAACTGCAGCTCCCCACTGCTTGCTGCTGCTGACTACCATGAGGTTGGAGTCTGCTCAAGAAACGCAGAGAAAGCAGAAACTGAGAATATTCCCAAGCTCACCTCTTAATGAAGGCATATGGCATTCAGGATATTGTTATTCATGTAGTAATTGGCAACGGCGTACACGTATTTATGGTACCGCTCATCATGCTTAGGAAATTTTGGAATTGCTCCATTTTAATGGGCCATAAACACTTACCTGAAGTAAAAGTATATAGCAAATACAAAGAAACATGAATAATTCTTTATAATTACACACATATATTTATGTACACACATAGCCATCAGGCGAGGCAAATTTTTTTTTCATAATTATTACTGAACTAGAGAACAAACTGTACCTAAATTGTTATAAATCCAGATTAGTAAATTTGACTTCTAACTGTCAAGTGAAAAATCAAATGCAATATCCTGAGACTTTTTATAGGTATTTGGGGCTGCATATGAACCAGAAAGAAACAAGATGAATTAGACTGTCTGCAATTAGCTGCAGAACTTGATTCAAACATTTGCAGTAAAATTGGGGCTTGACAAAAAACAGCAACTCAGGAAGATAGGAAAAACCCAGCACATTATATTCCTCTTTCTATTGCGATATTAGAAAGGGTTTTTTTATGGCACTTTTTTTTTTAAACAATGAGTACCTGGAGTTTTATCTGCCTACTGTTCCTTACAGAGAGATGTGAGTGTGTGGTTTATATCCTTACTAAGGAAAACTTCTGTTCTAATCTGTAACTGCAGAATTAAACTGCTGCTGCTATAGCTATAGAGATACCTATATGGATATTCTAGTTCCATTTTTATTTCAGAATATTTTTTTTAATTAATTTGACTTATTTCAGCTAGAAATAAGAGTTCTTATGCCAAAGTAAAAGTTTCACATGGGATATAAGGAACAACAGAGGATTAAACCCACAGGTTTAGATTTCTGCTACTTCTGAGAAGTTTCATCAGTTTGAGAGCAGACACACTGAAAAGAAAGGGCCTACTTAGAAGAGGGTATAAAAATACATTTTATGTGCCAGCATTGGAGTCTGTGTCTATAAGGACTGAAAGGGTAAATATTTCAAACCATTAAAATTCTGTTTGTTCCAAATTCACCAAAACTCACCTAATTATTCACATACAGACATCTAGGGTGCATTTTCAGGAGGGTGCTCAGCTGAGCACTCAGCAGTACCCATGTGCTGAGTTAAAGATCTCAATACAGATCCTTGATAACGCTCTGCAGGTGCAGACCTCGTAATTCTCATACTTACTGTTTAAAAATGGGTGTCTGAGACTCTTCTCCCTCTTCTCCCAGAACCAGAAATTGCAGTACTTTTGTCCCATCTTCATATTTGAAATACAATACTTGCAAAGACCACCCCAGTGAGGCTGGATTTTGTATTTCTCTGTTAGAACCACAACTCCCCTTTATCTTTCCACCTTGACATCTGGTGTTGTAGGTAGGATACTCTGGCTCACAGCATCTGGGCTGAGAAATGTTTTCTCTCCTTAGAGTCCCAGGTACTTCAGAAAAATCCTTCAGAAACCATTTATCAGACTCAACGCTGAAATCTTCGGTAAAATTTACGGTGAACTGCCTTCTTTCCCTTCCTGCACAGTTGCCCCACACTCACTCCAGCAGAGCAGTTACTAACAAATTGGTTAATTGCTGGTGCTTTGCTGATGTTTGTTATTCTGAATTAGGGATAGTCAACTCCGTTCGTACCAGTTTGGAAATGACCTTAACCATTGTTCAAAACTAAAATGGGATTTGTTTTGAAGTTTAAAAATCTCTCAGGCAAATATTTCTCCTGGTAACTGATTCTCAGCATCCATACTCATGCTTCTTCACTGGAAAAAGAGAAAATTATGAGTTTTATCAATAATGTGCTGTCTGGCAGCTCAGAAGATCTGCTTTGGTCCCTGGCTCTGTCAAGAATCTCAGTCATGGTCACAGGCAAGTTCTGTCATCTCCCTGTGAGACTGGAGGGATGTGACTTCATTTCCTGCTTTTTAATGTTGTATTCATCTCAACTGGAAGCTCTTTTCCAGAAGGGCTGCGTTTGTAGGCTTGGATAGAACCTGTCATGTGTAGCCTCGTTAACATAACGGAATTCTCAGATGGCATGATAATATTCATAAAAGTGAGTAATGGAGGTAAGAAAGAGATACCAAGTGAGGGGGTGATCTTGCAACATTTCTGTCCTCAGACTAAAACCATAAATTTCAGAAATCTTGTGAAACAACTTGCTCTCCAGAGTTTACTACTTGAACTTTCTAAATAGTAGTATTTCAACTGTTTGGCTAAAGCTGGAGAAATATCCAAACTTTTGGGTGCTGACTGAAAACCTGCAAACTTTCTGAGGTTTCTCTATCATTGACATAAACCATGGTCTGTGGCTTTCAACAAAACATTTGTGCTGATTTCAGCAATTCAAATCCAGATGCAGCAACTGAGCTTGGCAAAACACATGAGCCACAGACCACTTCTATCTATCTGAATGTGCAGTCGTTTTTGGTAACCGATTATCTACACCATCACAGACAACCAAATTCTCATATGGCTTCTCTGATGTGAAGGAGCAACGTCAATACCATCACAGTCTACAATGGATATAAACAACCTGGAAGTTTTTGTTTTGGAGCACCTTACTTGCATATCTAGCTGGACTGTCTTCAACATGTAGCTGACTGTGCTTTTGCAGGTTTTATGGCCATAAATTCTCTGCTCAGAAAGGACGCCTCACTGAAAAATTAAATCTGCCAGAGGAGAAATGAGCATTTTCAAAAAATACATGTAGGAAAGCAGTTCATAGAGTGATGGCAAATGCAATGTTTTAAAGGTATGCAAGTACCTAGGCTCACCTAGATGTAACTCTTGCTTCTCCAAGGTGAGACACTTACTACGTCTGCAGGGATTGTGTGTAGACCACTGTCAGCCTCTACTGGCAGGTGCCAGAGTTGCCCGGCAAAGCGGCAAAGCCCTAATCCTCCTCTTGTCCAAGTGTCAGGAACCAGCAGCAGGTCTGTTTGGGAAGGGCCAAGCAGGTACTACATCTCATCAGCACATCTGTGATTGCCTACGGTCTTCAGACGTGAGATGATATTGAGGCCTGCAAGGGAAAGTATAATAATAATAGACTTAACCAAAGCTTTGATTCAACTTTATGAACAGGAGAGAGGCAATACACACTGCTTACCCAGAAGCAACGCTTACGCCAGGGAGTTGGAGGGAGATATTCGATTAGACGTATCACTTCACAAGGGAAAATTCTACCTGGAGTGAGATATGAAATGTGAAATTTCAGTGGGAGCTGCATTTTCTTTGGGGGAGTTCAACAGAGAGTTTGTTTTGGTAGCCAAGCTCCTAATGGAAAGATAACTTCATCCTTAAATCTCAAGTGATTTCTGCCAATTCATAACAATTTACACCTACAGGGCATCAGCAAATTAAGTCCAACTACATCACTGTCATGCAAAGAAGTATTGGGTACAGTGGAGCATGGAAAGACTGACTTACAGAATGACATGTTAAGGAAAAGAAATAAAATTCAGGAGTCCCAACTCCCAGTCGCCTGCTGTAATCACTGTACCTTGTTTTTTAATACTCTTCCACTACTGGAAATAAATGAATTATTTAGGTTCTACTTGAACATTTTTCTCTTTCCTTTTTTAGCATTTTATGCCTCAGCTTTAATTCATTCCCAGTGTTTTTTCCATTTTCGTTTCTAGCAATAACATTATTAAATTTCATGTCTGCTTCCGTTTTTATTTCCATCTTTCACCAAAAAGATATAAAGTGAAATGAATCCAAATGAGAGAGCTTTTCTCTTCAAACCACTCTCAGTATCATCGTTTCCTTAATTAAGTAATTGAAGCTCTCCCAACACACACAACGTCATTCAATCTACTGTGGTCTCTTGTATACGCTGGCACTTAGATTCGTTCCTATAGGGGACTGTTTTTCCAGTCCATCAGTCTCTTCTGCATCTTTCTTCTAATGACCTCTCAGACCTGTTCCTCCTGGTACCCCGTGGCGCACATGCAACACGGCTGTAAGACAAGGAAACAACATTAAGACAAGATTACTTTAGTGTTATTCATACGGGTCTCTATCCTGGAACTCATATGGGACCAATCTTGATAGATCTGACTTCCTTGCGTTTCTGACTGAATAGTTATACTCCTTTAGTTTTGTGTTTGTGCCGTTAGTTTTCTTCCTTTGAAGGGAAAGTTTTTACATTATTAATTACTAATTTCCTCTTCTAAATCTTAATCTGTCCAAACCTCTCTTGCCACCTCTTTGCTGAGCAGTTGCTGTCTTCCCTGGATTCTGGAATAACATTTTTCTATGCTGGAAATCCTGGCAAGAAGAGTTTGCAGAAATACATTTTCAAAGGATGGACAACACAAAGCTCATGCTCAAATTTGTCAAATTCTCATCCTCATGACAAAATCACCAGGAAAACCTCATAACAGCTGTAAGCCCTACTAATCTAGATAGATCCTCAACACATCCAATATTGTATAGCCAATGGTTGTTGGAAGTTACAGAAAATATTTTTTCTGTTAAAAGTTTCTTAATGGCAAATTGAGATTCTGTTTCATTATATCTTTCAGACAAAGGATCCCCTCAGGAGTCTAGATGATGTTTTTCCTGTGGTTGGAGGGGAAGAAAGAGCACCTAACGCTCTATGTTCCTTCTCTTTTATGGACATTGGATCAATCTCTTCCCTTCCCACTCCACTCCCATCCTTGCAATGTCAAATCTGCTTAGGGATGAGGGAGTTAATGTCAGTGATTGCCCTTTTCCCTGCGAATTTGGGATGATAAACAAGGACATCCTATTGCAACTGTGTTTCAAGCTTGGGAAGAGGTGTGAAGAAGCCCAGGAGAAGGCAGACGATGAAACTGTACTGTGGATATGGTAGTGGTGGAGCTAAGCAATGGCTGGAACTGATTTGGATTATAATTAACTGCATAGGTGGGAGGAGTACGAAATGAAATGAGTGAGCTCAAACTTGAGGTTTGAGAAGAAACAGCTAGTAAGAGTTGTATTGGTATGGAGGAGTTGTTATATGCAAAAGCACTAAACAGGTTTTCAGGCTTAAAATCTCATGACACACCGAATGGCACAGTATAATTTTTCAGACCCTCTTAATCTCAAGGTTTAGCATAAAGATCCTGAAGTCTAACGTCCAAACTTGTTTCTCTGTGAGCATCCTTATTACTTCTCACCGAAGTCTTCAGTTTCCTGAAAAGACCTAGCTCTGACTCTGTATCTCAATTATTTCTGTTCCATAATTTTATCAGATTGTAGTTGTGACAACCTCATGGTGAGGAGAGGGTCCAGATCCACTTGGAAGAACTAATTCCAAAAGTAATTAATGAGGGGGGAGCGTGTGTGTGTGTGACATTAATAGGAATTCACTCCACTCTTCTCTCACCGAGAGTTTTGCAGAACGGATCTGTGTGACTTCTTTTGTAGGCTGAGCATCCATAAGCCCAACCTGTGACAGTTCAGCTCATCACACATCTGGTGAACAAGTGGCCTCCCAGCTTATGGCCACTAAAGCAGAGGAATTTCACCATCGATCTGGAGAAGCACTTGAGACAATGGGAGTAACGGGGCAATAAAGATTGCAATATATCACCAGACTCAGCTGCTGGCTTGTATAGATCAGAGCTGCATTAAGATCATTACAGCCTGCCTGCGACGGATCTGAAAAGAGTAAGCCAGCTCTAGGAAGGGAAAGAGCTGCTGATAAATAAGCAAAACCAAACTAACTAAAGAAAAAAAAAAAAAGCTATCAACGTGACAAAATTTCTTTTGCCAGCCTGGACAAATGCGTTTGAATTCCCACGCTGCTGTAAGTGTCTGTCAGTGAAACACAGGCACCAGTTAGAGCAAATTATTAACCCACCAGCCTGAATCTGCCCGCCTTTACTGCTGTGGAAATACAACCTCACTACAGGTGAGGAGTGGCCCAGCAGGGATTTGGCTTTTCAGGGCACATGCTTGTCCCCTGGGCCTTTTCTTCTTTCCGTGTCCCTGCAGATCATCACTTGGATTGTCTGAAGCTTTTCCTGTGTAGCAGATCCACCGATAACCTGTAAAGGAGCCAAACTAGGAGCAAGAGCGATTGCAAAAACCCAATCACACACGGTGGCCCCTTGTCACTGCAGACAAATCTAAGAATAATTTCCCTTTTCTGGCCCCTGATCTTTCATTGCCTGTAAAGAAGTTTGCTGTAATTCACACCTTCTCATGGAAGAAAGAGGTGGAATTCAACACTTTGTGGAGAATGAAAAAACATCTCCAAAAATAGAGGAGGAAAAAGTCGGGGGGACTTTCATTCACGTGTCCCCGTGTTCCCCCAAGCCACTTCCATTTGCTGTGGGTTTGCCAGCACCCATAGGATGCTTTGAACCTGCACACACTTAAGCAGCTACTTACAGTGCTTTCAGCCAGGTGTGCCAAGCTATTGAAATGCATTTTTAGCAGCAGGCAAGGGCTTCTAGTCAAACTGGAGAAGCCTTAATCCTCCAAAACAGAGCGAAACCTCCCTGCAGATAAAAGACTTGCCTGGCTCGTTCCAGAGGGAGCTGGTGACACGGCTGCACCCTCGCCCCCTTCTCCCTTAGGAAAATGTGGCCCTGCGGGAAGAGTGGAGAGGGACGATCAAAGGAGCTGCAGCTCAGCTGCCTGCTTCCAGCAACAGAAAGGCCAACCCGTCATTACCGGGGAGCAGCGCCATGAGCGGCGAATTGTGAATGGAAGGGATGCACGCTTAGGATCTTTGGCAGACGGAGGAATTGGGGCTATGCCACTGCGTGGGAGAGATTTGGGCTTGGGAGGGGACCTTGTTTCTTCCCACTCCTTTGGCAAGGTAAAACCCAGGTGTGTCCCTGGGAATCCCTAGCTTTTTAACTCATTTAGGAGTATTAATGAGTGGATGGTGGTTTTCACCTGCATAACTCGTAGGTAACTCTGGACTGGATTTCCCACTGCATTTTGCCTCCACAAAACCTCTCACTCTTTCTCCTTCCCTCCCCTTCCCTGGAAAACAAAAAGCAAGTGTCCTCCTTGAGAGCTGATGTCTTACTTCTCTTTTTTCCTCTGGCTTTGGAGTATAGGGAGGAGGGAAAAAGGGCAAACTTCCTCGAAGTTTTAAAGCAGAGCTAGACAAATAAAATGATTCTCCAAAAAACACAAGTAACAGTGCTGGAGTGGGAGCAGGCTGGGCAAGTTCTGCACTTTCTCCTCTGAGTATGTGTTGGCTGCCTTGGGACAGGGTCCAGCTAATTATCAACTTGCATGAGTTTTGGAGGTTGAGTCAATAGTCCTAGTGAGACACTGAAGGGTATCGGTAAAGCATATTTTTCAGCTGGCTTTTTAAGACAAGCTAAATGGAGATTTATCTGTTCAACAGCTTGCCTGCATGAACTTGAAGCTTTAGCTTCAATGTACCCATGTTACCTGTTCTCTTACTGCAGAGTTGGCAACTTACAGGTTTCCAGCACAGATTTGTGCTGGCTGCCCCAAGTATTGGACACGGGGAGCCAAAGACAAGCTGTGGAGCAAACAGGGATTAATTAATCAGTGATCCTGCAGCCCATCAGGATGGGGAGGGCTGGATGGACGCGGACAGGGTGCAGGGAGGGGATTTGCATTCACCCTGGGGATGAATCTGCCTCTGGGGTACATACATTGAGGGTGGCTGGAGTCTGAAAATGCAATAGCTGGGCAAAGACCATGCATAGCCCTGGGTGGCACTACTGTTCCCTTTAGCAAAGGGGCAGGGTGCAGTGCCCACTGCCAAGTCCAACTGCTCCAGCAGCTACATGGAGCAGACAACCTCCCGCCATCCCCTGTAACAGGTTGTGTCATGCATTTCCCAAAGGGAAATCCAGTTCTTCTGGGTGCAACCGAGCAGGACACGGGGCCATGGTTTCTCTGACTCCTTTGGGTAGCCCAGCATTCCTGTTGCGTCCAGCCTGGAGCCAGTCTTGCATGTGAATACAAGGAATGGGTTGAGTAATGGCCTTTTGGGGAGCCTTCTGGTGTCTCTAGCCCTCCGGACCACAGCCAGAACCAACCAGGCTTTTGCTTTGCAAAAATTCATCATCTGCCCATCAGTATTTTATCCATTCCATGGTTTGCCTGACTTTTATCAACCTTGCTACACAGGAAACTGTATAATTTTTGATTTTTAATCCCTCGGACTGGAAGATCCAAACAGGGAATTTCTAGGCAGGCAAGTGGTTGTTAATAATAAATAAAAACAACCTCTTACACAGATGGAGCACCTCTCATAGAAATAGATCCCAAGGTGTTATACAGACATGTTTCTGCTTTTAGGAATCACTCTCATGTATTTACAGCACAGAGACATTTTGTCCTCTACCAAAGCAAAATCACATTATCCATCACTGAAAGCAGCTGTCTCAGGAGTTGAATGAAAGTACTATTTGCCAGAATTAGCAGCTAATAGTGACTATGCCTTGTTTTGCATATTTTTATGATTATGCTTTAATCTCACCTAATACTTAGAGACACTCAGTTTCTATTTGTCGTGATGAACTCTGTGTCTAAAACTTGATTTGAGCCCAGATTCCACTTTTATTGAAGCACTTCAACATGAACAACCTTTTAGCCTTCCCTGGTGAGAACAATATTTACTTTCTGATAGGCTGAATTTACATACTTCTTCTTTTTATGTGTGCGCGTCTGTGTTATGATGAGAAGTTTTAGAACAAACGGAGTTATCCCCAGCTGCTAAGTTCTGACATGCACTTTAAATAAGTAAACCCAGGGATGTGGCAGACTATGAAGGAAGGTAGAGCAAAATTGGCTGACGTGTTGCACTGATCACAGAATTATCATCTGCTATCACACGGTTCACCATTAGACCCAGCTGCTGCCAACCTGACCGGTGCATTTCTTCAAGCTAAGCTAACAAAGCACTTATTTGTTATCCAGGGAACTACCTCTAATAGACTTCCAGTGAAATAATATTTGCTTTCCAACCCTACTTTGAATCCCACTCACTTTGTTAAAAAGATTGCCTCTGGCTGTCTCCGCTGGTCTAATCTAATAGTTTCTAGTTTGTACAAGCAAAGCGCTTTCAGCCAACTATATAAATAACTTAAAGAGAAGACGACACTTTTACAGCGCTCTGTGCCGGGTGCTATAGAACATGACAGATTAGTAAATGACGCCTCAGTGGAGCTCATCTGGGAACCTCTGTCAGTTGAATATGAGCAATTACAATATTGTATTTGGGCTGAAAGGGTTGTCTGTCTTCTTACAAAAAGGCTAACAAGAAAAATAATTCCTGTCTTACTTCTCCTGTGCATGAAACCGATCTAAGTGGCTCTAGCCCCTTTTCTCTTCCCCTCCCATTGCCGTCACAGCAGCAGGAGGGGAGAGGGGGAAGCGAGCAAGGAGAGAAAAGAGAATTCTTTTCTTTCTGTTTTCACTTTTGGTTTGAATTGAAAATGAAGAAAGAATAATATTAGGAGTCGGGGCTCCCTGAGGTTTGAGAGGGGATGTTATATCATTATATCAAAGAGTACTTTCTGCCACCCGCCTCTTCTACTCCAGCAGTCCAGTGTGCTTCTTAAAGAGCGCGTGCCCCACGCCTGTTGGAGCCGCTCGATTTATCTCAGCTCACCTGCTAAGATCACCAAGGGCCTGGAGTTTCAAAGAGTTGCCCAAGGTTTACCCATGCTATTCCCACTGTTGTTTTTTTAAAATAGAAATGCTGAGGCTGAGCATCATGCGACAGAAAATATACCATACAAGCTGTGATTTCCAAAGGAAGAAAATTCACATCCCGTTGAAATTTCCTTGAGGCTTTTTTGAAACTGCTTGTAGGACTAGAGAGCCAATACCACATGTGTTCCTCTAGGATCAGTGAAGTTACACCAAGGAATCTGTTTTTGTGATAGTTTGACATGGGATTTTGCAAACATCTCCAGCCAAAGACTTTTTTTTTCTTTTTCTCTTCAATTTTCCTTTATTCTTTTTTTTTCTTTCCTTTTTTCTAAAGAACCATCCCAGCACCAGGAATTTCTTTTGTTTTCATCTTTTTCTCACCACAGCCAGTTACTGTGGCTCTTTTCAGGCCTGTGAGTAATTGCGTGCAACTGCAAGCACAAGAATGTACACCAGCAGAAAATTATGCTCCTATTAAATGAGGTCCTCCTGCTACAGAGAGGAAAATGGTGTCATTCCACCTCCATCCCGCTATTAAAGCAGTGCGTGCCATGTCTTATGCCACCCTGAGGCTGACTAGGTAGGGCTCAGGTACACAGGCTCTATCTGCAGTTCTATAGGGGCGTTTGGAAGAAGATGAAGACACAAAGGGCTGAGCATTAACTCGCTCACTGCTATGCCCAACAAGCCCTGGCATTCCAGGGGTGGAAATCACTTTCTGAGGTCCAGTAGCTGCTCTGGAAGAAGACAGAGCCATAATAAAAAGTGACCAAGAAATGACCAAGAAAGTCAGTCATGATCCCTGAGGGGGGAAACAGGGTCAAAATATCACATTTCAGTAGGGGTAACTGCCAGGAGTAATATAATCTAAAAATTGGACAAAAATCTCCATCTAGAACAAAATGAATACAAGCCTAATTCTGCCATTCAGATCTAAAATCTGCCTTTGCTCGTGCTCACGCTGCTATACCTGGTGACAGCGCGGACTGACCCACAGATTTCCCACGCACTAGGCGATCACGCTGTACTAATGCTGAAAACGTATCTGAAAACAGACACACGAAACGGAGATCATTTCAAGCAAACCAACTCGTTTCCATCCTGAAACGTATATGATGCCACGGGCCCCGTTCGCGGCTCATGGAGGTGACTGCAAGCCCTGTGAGATCAGAGGTGCGGCGATCAGGTACAAATTGCCGGCTCCCGGCGCCTGGGAGGCGTTTAACAGGATTTTGAGATCTGATTTCCTCCTCGTTTTGCTTTGTTTGATCCCAGTTGATTTAATCACAGATTACCTTTTGCCAGATAGAAAGTACCTGTGCAGTGAAACGGCGGTACTGAATGGAATGTTTCCTCTTGAAAAATAAGGCCTGGATGGAAAATGAGAGAACGTGTCAGGAGAGATGGCTGCAATGAACAGGCCAGCAGTTCTGGATCAAAGGGCCCGGGCTCCAATCACAGATCTGGCCACCAAGTTAGTGTTCGATCTCGGACATGATATTTTATCTCTCTTTGGTCTATTTAGACCCTGAGCTCTGCGGGGCAGGGCTCACCGCTTTGTGGTTGTGTAGTATGCAGAACATGGGAAATATTTGTCTTTTAGAGCGCTTTTGGCTTTGCATTTAAAAAAAGGACTGCAACCTCTGTGTTGTAAAAGTACAAAATGCCTTCCCCAGGTTTTCAGAACGTGGCCACTCACATCTTCAGTTCTAAAAACCAGAACTGGTAAGTCTTTGTGTTTTCAACATGCTGACTTCAATCTTGACTGCTTTTATTTCGGCCTTGGGCACCGTATTCTCAAACATAGGTGAATGAAGTTTTTTAAAGCTCTGAAGAACATATTTCAGAAAAGAAAGTTTATGGGAAGTCTTCCTGTTCCTGTGGGAGGTAAAAAAGACAGAATTTGGCAGCCTCTGCTGATCTAAGGATTGTGCTGAAGGGATCAATCTGTTTAAGACTGGATGCCTTAAACACTTTGCAGTTGCTGGAGTGGAGCACTGGTAGCAGGGTAGGGACTGCCAGGGCTTAACACCGACAACGCAACGTCCGATGAGCTCATGAGCACAGTGCCGGCAGTGCCACAAGCAAGGGCAGGGGCCACATCGGAGCATCCTGGGCATATTTTTCCCATGAAGACTTCATAAAATGAGGGGTTAGATCCACAAGCTGTTACAGGGTTGAGCAGAGCCAGATCTGGTATCTATTATGCAGCAATTCTCTTGTAGCTGTACCTATTCACGGAGATCCACAGAGATCCTGTGTCCACTCATTTTGCTCAACGTTATGCTTTTAAGTACATTTATGGATCTGGGCCTCTGACCACTGGCTTCTGTGCAACGATCTAATGTCTTTCCCACATCTTCTCTTTTGCTAGACTACAAAAATTAAGGAAAAGCATCCCCCAGTGTTCCCAGTTCTCAGCAGGGAGAGGTGCCCCCCCCGAGCTTTCGTCTGATTATCTCCCATTGAAGTCAAGGCCAGCCGCTTGCCCGCCCAAAGCTCAGCCCATGCACCGCTCCTTGGAGGACCAGCCATGGAACAATTCAGCCTGTAAGACCTGTGTTTCTCAAACTCAGGGTGGGATGAAAATCAGTGTCTATATATCTTTCACACCCTTAATTGTAAAGTTGTTAACCTTGCATTTAGTGCTTAAATACTCCTGTGATGGGCACTAGAGATAAACCTCTGAGAGCCAGACACTGAAATAACATTGTGCACATTTTTTTAACCCAGAGAGCTATTACTGACAGGGTGTCAGCTGCTGATGAAGGGCCCTGAAATATTTTATGGGATGTGACAGCTAATAAAACAGGTTGTTGTTTTTAATTGTTCGGCAGGTAGCAGCGAATTGTGAACAGATGTGAACTGGGTGCAGAGGAGTCTGTAGGTTTCCCTGAATTTCTTCCATGTTTCACTGCCACCACCAACACTGAACATTAAAAATATTAGCCTCCTAATTTTCACCCTGTGCCTCGCTGCTTTGGTCATGGTTGCACCATGCAACCAAGAGTGCTCTGCAAGATTCCTGGGTCCCAAGCAGCCAGGGCAGGGGACGTTGGTTTCAGTACAGGGGCTTCCTTACGAAACAGGCCATACCTTTCCACGTCAAGTTTCGCAAACGGTCCTGTCGCAGCTAACCTGCCAGTTACACAGATGGTGTGCCTCTGTTGCAGTGCGGACGGCTCAAAAATGTCCCCAGACCTACATCCTTAGGAGACTGCCCAAGCTAAAAAGCATCTGTATTGCACCGTCGATGTGCATGCACGCTGCACGGCAAGGAGGGAAACCCGGCTTTACATCCCACTGTGTGAAGCTGTGCTTTCCAGAGCTGCTTTGGGTGCAAAACTTACTCTCGGTTTCAGCCTGGTGCCTTGGCTCCTCCAGCCTGCTGCATAATTAGCTCCTAACACTTTCCATAGCGCAATGTACTTTTGGGAGGCTCCAAAAAGCTTATTATGTCTCTGTTTCAGAGACCCAGAGGGACTGTGCAGGGCTTGCGTTGTCTGAAATGAAAGATGTCTCATCAGGTTACACCTTTTAGCTCCTATCTGTACAAGCATGCTGATAAGTGGTGCTTTTTCTTCCTCCATCCCCCCACTCCCTTTCTCTCTAATATAATCTTTGCCAGATCTAGTCAAAGCAGCATAGCTGTAGGGAATTCATTAATCCTAGTCTGGAGCTAACCACCACCACCAAATCATAAAAATAAAAACGTAAGACACCTCAGTTTATTATTCATATACACTCTGTCCAGCCTTTTCTTCCTGCTCCCTGGGTACGTTGCCCCCGTGCCGGGACCCCTCCAGTCGCTCCGTCCTCTCCCTGATCTTCTGTTGAACAGTTATCAGTTCCCGAGGCAGACTTGGGATAAAATGACACTCCTCCCATGTGCCGAAAGCTGCCAGGGTTGTGTACACTGGCACAAGTACAACAGAAACTGAGCCTTGGCCCCAAGCAGCGCAACACCCAGATAAACAAGTCTTCCAGAAAGAGGCCGGGCTGAGGCTCCGCGCTCGCGGCACTGCGGGAGA